>NW_028318263.1:1535000-1576198 GCF_062004578.1 Staurois parvus | reverse complement strand
ATGTGAGTTAGGGACCTTAGATTGTACACCCCTTGAGGGTTAGGGACCTTAGATTGTACACCCCTTGAGGGTTAGGGACTGATGTGAATGTGATATGTAAAGTGCTGCGTAAATTGTACCTCTAATAAATAAAATCAATAAATAAGTAGGTGACAAACAAACGCCCTGCAACCGCCAAAGGGGGGAATGATTTAACAAAAAAAAAAAAAAGTCGAATGTTTCAGCTGTGTTTATTATTCCGGTAAATACAAGAAAACAAACGCCGCGCTTTCTTAGGTTAAAACGTTTCAATGTCAACAATTCGGGATGGAAAAAAAGAAACATTTTGCAACAAAATTTATGTGGAGCGTTCCCAGCAGCGAGGAATGTTGGTGTGGACACGTCGCGTCATCGCGGTTGTAGCGTTCCTGTCATTGTTGGTTTATTCTTCGGGACAGACTTGTGTATGTCTGTAGCGTGGTTGTCTCGTGTTATTGTTTCCCCCGACCACATCTGCTTGACATTTGCGCTTTATTTGGGGGGCTCATGCACATGGATGTATGAAATTTACGCTGAAATACATTGGATCTCAATGCAAGAACAGTTCAGCGTGCAAAACGCATGTAAAGTACTCATGCGCAACATAGCGTGTTTATATGCGTAAATCAGTATACAGCGGCTTCATGCATAATGGGCACTGGTAGGTGGCACTGATGAGGAGGCACTGGTAGGTGGCACTGATGGACATTGATGAGGAGGCACTGGTAGGTGGCACTGATGGGCACTGATGAGGAGGCACTGGTAGGTGGCACTGATGGGCACTGATGAGGAGGCACTGGTAGGTGGCACTGATGGACATTGATGAGGAGGCACTGGTAGGTGGCAATGATGGGCACTGATGAGGAGGCACTGGTAGGTGGCACTGATGAGGAGGCACTGGTAGGTGGCACTGATGGACATTGATGAGGAGGCACTGGTAGGTGGCACTGATGGGCACTGATGGACATTGATGAGGAGGCACTGGTAGGTGGCACTGATGGACATTGATGAGGAGGCACTGGTAGGTGGCACTGATGAGGAGGCACTGGTAGGTGGCACTGATGGACATTGATGAGGAGGCACTGGTAGGTGGCACTGATGGGCACTGATGAGGAGGCACTGATGGACATTGATGAAGAGGCACTGGTAGGTGGCACTGATGAGGAGGCACTGGTAGGTGGCACTGATGGACATTGATGAGGAGGCACTGGTAGGTGGCACTGATGGACATTGATGAGGAGGCACTGGTAGGTGGCACTGTTGGACATTGACAGGCATCACTGATGGGCACTGAAAGGCAGCACTGATATATGACATATAAAAGGTGCAGCTCTAAAATCATAAAAGAAATGCAATGCGATAAATAAAGTGCAGATGCTGACAACCTAAGAAATAAGTGACTTATCAACGGTATGTCAATCAAGTGTCAATTATTACAAATGCACATTCCCAATCACAGGGAAATAAAGTGACAACAGTGCAAACGCACATCAAAAAATAGTGAAAATTGGTGCTCTAGGTGACAAAGTCTGTATATCAATCAAAAGATGTGAAGCTTCAAGTATAGTGATCCTCTGGGCATCTTCTGGGGCAGCACAGCAGCTAAATGGTTAGCACTTTTGCCTGGCAATGCTTGGGTCGCTGGTTTGAATCCCAACCCCGGCACCACCTGCCTGGAGTTTGCATGTTCTCCCTGTGACTGTGTGGGTTTCCTTCCACACTCCAAAGACATGCTGGTAGGTGAATTGGCTCCTGTCTAAATTGGCCCTAGTATATGAATGTGAGTTAGGGACCTTAGATTGTACACCCCTTGAGGGTTAGGGACTGATGTGAATGTACAATATATATGTAAAGCGCTGTGTAAATTAATGGCGCTATATAAGTACCTGAAATAAATAAATAATATAATTACGCACTCACCAGATGCATAATTCCATCATGCATTTGAAAAAATTCACATCTCAGTGGGCCAGCTGGATCCTCTTATGGACACCTCTATCCTGGTAAGGACTTCTCTCTAGGTCATCAAATGGGATGCAGCACCTCTCAACTCCCTTCTAATTGGGCTCTACACTCCGGGTACCTGACGTGCTTCGGGCACTAGTAGCAGGCTGTTAGTGCCCGAAGCACATCAGGTACCCGGATGTGGAAGAGCTGTGTCGGGGTTCCTTGTATAGCGCGCTCGCTGTGCCCTGAATGACCAGGCTGGGACCCGAGTGGAGTGTAGAGCCCACTTAGAAAAGAGCTGAGAGGTGCTGCATCCCATTTGATGACCCAGAGGGAAGTCCTTACCAGGATAGAGGTGTCCATAACAGAATCCAGCTGGCCCACTGAGATGTGAATTTTTTCAAATGCATGATGGAATTATGCATCTGGTGAGTGTGTAATTCTATTATTTGATCACCAGAAGATGCACAGAGGATCACTATACTTGAAGCTTCACATCTTTTGATTGATATACAGACTTTGTCACCCAGAGCACCAATTTTCACAATTTTTTGATGTGCGTTTGCACTGTTGTCACTTTATTTCCCTGTGATTGGGAATGTGCATTTGTAATAATTGACACTTGATTGACATACCGTTGATAAGTCACTTATTTCTTAGGTTGTCCGCATCTGCACTTTATTTATCGCATTGCATTTCTTTTACGATTTTTCCGCTGCACCTTTTATATATCAGTTGGTTTTAGAAGGTTGTTGATGCCTTTCGGTGTTACAGCAGCTCACTTTTAGCGCTCACTTTTACGCCTGTTTATCTTTGTGTATTTTTTTTTTCTGACTCTAAATGCAACCTCAATATTAGCCTATGGGGGTTGATTTACTAAAATTGGAGAGTGCAAAATCTGGTGCAGCCCTGCAGGGGCTGGGACAAGGGGTGGGTGGGAGGAGCGGCTGCCCCGGGCACATTCGTTTACTGTAGTGATGGGTGGCACCTTCCTTCTGTTACAAGGCTGACAGTGACATTGATTTTGACAAACAAATGACTGCTGGGCATATGAGTCCCCTAAGATGGGCCCTGTGGTGATCACATGCACCCTCCCAAGAAAAAAAAAAAAATTTCTCTAGCAATACACACCAAACTGAGCATGTACAGCTTGCCCCCAAGGCTCTGTGCTATCAGCAGATGGACTGGGGACTGTGGAAGGGGAGGGTCAGAGAAGACAGGATCAAACAGCCTTTTTACACAATGTGGAGGATTAACCCCTTAGGTCCCACAGTGAGTATAACAAGCATGCTTTACTGCATCTACAGACTGATTGTCCTGTTGTGGGTTTAGTAACACTTCAATTCTTTTTTAATATTAAGCCCGGGTTCACACTGATGCACTTTCTGTACGAATTCTGCACTGCATCAGAATCGCACCCCGTTCATATGAACTGCTGCGCACGTGTATGTTAAGTTATTAACACTCTGAAATCGGTGCGCAAAACGCGGTGCGATGTGCAGAATCAGATCGCATAGGTGTGAATACCCATGTCATCCGATTCTAGTGCGGACCAAAAAAAAGGGTCCTGCACCTTTTTGGTATGAATGCGATTTGAGCCAAACAAAATGTATGGTCAATGCAGCATCTTAATGTAAGCAGGACACATTAAAAAACAATTGTGTTATGCATTGACCTGCATTTCATCGATGCGCTAAAATGATCAACAAAAATCAACGCACTTTAGAGCGCAAATAAAATGGGTGGAAATGTACATTCACTCTCCCTGCATTTTAGTGCAAGGGAGTGTGAATTCACCCTTAGAGGCAGCACCTCCCCCCACTTCCAGCGCATTCAGGAGCAGCAGCGTTTTGGCAGAAAAACTACCTGACGCGCCTAAACATGTGTAAACGCGCTTAAGTGCAAGGCACGTCAAGCACTTGGGGATTCGCTCGTTTCAATGGTCAGACTTTTAAAATACAGCCACTTACCTGTCCCTCGGTCCAGCGGTGTCCTCCCCACTGCTGGTTTCACCGGCCATCTTCTCTCCCCGACGCCCGCATCTTCAGTGTGGGTTTGCGGCTTCACTGCGCATGCGCGAGTAGCGCTGCACTTTGTGAATGGTCCCGTAGTCCCTGTCACTTGTCCCAGAAGACTACAGGAAGGGCAACTTCTGCTTCCGATCGCCTTAGGTGATCGCAGTGGAAGTGGGAGTGGGTACTTGTCAAATTCGGGTTCCCGTTCCCCAAAGGTGCTAATCTTTAATAGGGAGTCGGGTACAAAGGCTGAAAGCTGAACTTCCCCAAAAGGCAATTGCAAAAATGCGGCTTTTGACACATTTTTGATGCTCCTTTTCTCCTGCTAGGAGAAAGGCGGTTAGAAGAGTCCCAGTGTGCATGAGACCTTAAAGCGATAGTAAACCCAAAAGCAAACTTTTATTATGTTGCAGCTTACTGATTCTTAGATGTGGTGGCTGCATTTGTTTTCTTTTTTAGGTTTTCTTTCTTCTATTTTCATCTGGTGGTCCAGCCAGGAAGTTTGTTGTTTTTCAGAAGCTCAAGCTCTCCAGCAGAATGTATCAATTGACATGGAGGAGACGAACCATTCGCCACTGACAAGGGGTGCTTTCAATGATCAGCTTTTATTTATGTAAAATTGTATCTCAAAAGGGAAAAAAAGCTGTTTGCTTTAACCACTTCCAGTCCGGACACTTTCCCCCCCTTCCAGTCCGCACACTTCCCCCCTTCCAGTCCGGACACTTTCCCCCCTTCCAGTCCGGACACTTTCCCCCCTTCCAGTCCGGACACTTTCCCCCCCTTCCAGTCCGGACACTTTCACCCCCTTCCAGTCCGGACACTATCCCCCCCTTCCAGTCCGGACACTTTCCCCCCCTTCCAGTCCGGACACTTTCCCCCCTTCCAGTCCGGACACTTTCCCCCCTTCCAGTCCGGACACTTTCCCCCCTTCCAGTCCGGACACTTCCCCCCCTTCCGGTCCGGACACTTTCCCCCCCTTCCAGTCCGGACACTTTCCCCCCTTCCAGTCCGGACACTTTCCCCCCTTCCAGTCCGGACACTTTCCCCCCCTTCCAGTCCGGACACTTTCCCCCCTTCCAGTCCGGACACTTTCCCCCCCTTCCAGTCCGGACACTTTCACCCCCTTCCAGTCCGGACACTTTCCCCCCCTTCCAGTCCGCACACTTCCCCCCTTCCAGTCCGGACACTTTCCCCCCCTTCCAGTCCGGACACTTTCCCCCCCCTTCCAGTCCGGACACTTTCCCCCCCTTCCAGTCTGCACACTTCCCCCCTTCCAGTCCGGACACTTTCCCCCCCCTTCCAGTTCGGACACTTTCACCCCCTTCCTGTCCGGACACTTTCACCCCCTTCCTGTCCGGACACTTTCACCCCCTTCCAGTCCGGACACTTTCACCCCCTTCCAGTCCGGACACTTTCACCCCCTTCCTGTCCAGGCCAATTTTCAGCTTTCAGCGCTGTCACACTTTGAATGACAGTTGCGCGGTCATGCAACACTGTACCCATATGAATTTTTGAGACAGATAAAGCTTTATTTTGGTGGTATTTATTCACCGCTGGGATTTTAATTTTTTTTTTTGCTATGTAAATGAAAAAGTCCAAAAATTTTGAAAAAAAGTGTTTTTCTTATAAACTTTTGCAAATAAATAATATTTCATCATAAATCTTGTCCAAACTTTATTCGGTTATCTTTTTAGTAAAAAGAAAATAACCCGAATTAGTTTGTAACCAAAAATTATAATTTTTAAACATTTTTTTTTCTTTTCTTTTTATTTTTTTATATTATTATTTATGTATTTTTTTTTTTTTTTTTTACATACTGTCACCCTAGCAGTGTGGGGTCACCATGGTGACACTGTACTACTTGTGGGGGGGTGATGAAGATTTTTTTTTTTTTTACACTGATTGCTTTTACACCCATAAAGACTGTAAAAGCAATCATTTCTCCTTCTCTCTGGCTGCATTCTTAGAGCCATTGAGAACTACTCTGAGAGCTGTGATTGGTCACAGCGTGTCACATGGTAAAAGACTGTTGTGAATAGCTTTGTACCATGTGACCTCTGTGATCATTCACAGATATCACACGTAGTAAGCAATGATGTCACAAGTGACATCTTGCTTACTACTCTGCATGTGATCACTGATTGGCCAATCATGATCACATGATCGGGACCTCACACAAAGGTCCCGTCCGACAATCGGTGTTCCACTGTGTCCGGAGGACACAGTGGGCACCGGATCGCGGTGCTGTGCACTCCCAGGGAGCACGCACAAGCAGGGGGCAGGGGGGCCGTTTATAAACGACCACCCGACCCTGTACTGCCACCGCCTGGCCGTTTATATACAACAGCCGGATGGTAGGTGGTTAAATAGCAACAGTGGCGAGCAGATATGATTATTGCACCACATCCCTTAAAGTTGCAAACATTCAGTAGAGCAGATGGGACTTTCAGGGCGCATGAACATGAATACAAAACATATTGAAAAGTTATGTAAATTTTATAATTTCATATTTTTGTAAAAAAAACACAAAAGAAAAAAAATACAGAAACATAAAAACAATTTCAGTACTGATTGTTTTTATGTTTCTGTATTTTTTTCCTTTTGTGTTTTTTACAAAAATAGGAACTAAAAATTATATAACTTTTTAATATGTTTTGTATTCATGTTCATGCGCCCTGAAAGTCCCATCTGCTCTACTGAATGTTTGCTGTAAATGATTATTATGATTAGCTGGAGGTTGACTTCAGTTTGTTAGTGTATCTGCACCTGCGTTTTTGCCATGTTTTTTGATGAATTTTGCTGGGGGGGGGGGTTCATTTTTAATTTTTCTTGTTGCTAGGCAGATTTAGAATACAAAATGCATCCAAAACGCATCCAAAACGTGGCAATAATGCAGCAAAAAAGCACTTCATGCTTTTCTAAAGCATTTCCATTGAAGTCTATAGAAACATAAACGCAACTTTTTGCGTTCAGAAAAGTCCCCGACCCTTTCCAAAAACCGCACCAGGTGAAAACGCAGAGATGTGAACGTGTCCCATAGGAAATCATGTTAAATGGACAGTACTGCGTTTCTGCAAAACACAAAATGCAGCGGAAACCGCTTAAGTGTGAACCTGGGGTAAGAGTTTTTTTTTCCTTTCCTGAATGGATTTACGCACATAGGAATGTACACATGAAATATGAGGATTATGTCAGGGGTTCAGGGATGAGGTGCGACCTTTACTTTACTTCTTGCTCCTGTAGGATCCCTCCATCCATTTGATCCCACAAAGCTTCCTCTCCAAGGCACCCCTGGCCATGGTCCAGGGGCGGACTGACTATTTGGAAACTCGGGCAATGCCCGAGGGCCCAGGGTCAGTAGGGGGCCCCATGAGATGCCCCTGGTACCTTTTTCATAGGCTTTTTTGAGTTGGGGCCCCATGATCCCCTTTTGCCCGGGGGCCCCATGAGTTGTCAGTCCGCCCCTGCCGTGGTCACAAGCCTTCTTTGGCTTGTACAGTACATGGGTTAAAAGCCCTCCATTGTGTGTGAAACTGAGGGACCACCCGCATGCATGAGCAGAATAGAGAAGTGGGGTGTGCCGTGGCCTACACCCTACAGAACCCTCCTACTGTGGTTGGTTGCTGGTCCTGATGGTGTCCTAGCAATCAATGATGTGATTGCCCCATCCCCAGCTTTTACAGGTGGACAGGATATCCTTCATCCAGACCTGATACCTCGTCTGGTTTCTGCTTTGCCACCTGAAATGTAAGGGAGGACTCCGCTAGTCACTCCTGGATGTAAGAGGGGAGAGACTGATTAGGACTCTTGGATGTAAGAAGGGACTCTGATGGGCAGCTTTGAATATAAGGAGGACACTGTTGGACAGTTCTTATTGTAAAAAGACTTTAATGGGCCCATCAGGATGTAAAGGGGGTGGGGGGGGGGGGGGGATTCTAGTGACCACTCTTAGATATAAGGGAGAATTCTGATGAACACTCCTGGATGTAAGGGAGGACACTACTGGGAACTCATGAATGTGAGAGAGAGACTTTGATGGGCACTCCTGGATATAAGGAGGGACTCTGATGCACACTCCTGGATGTAAGGGGGGCTCTGATGGACAATCTTTTATGTAAGGGGGGCCCTGATGGACACTCTTGGTTGTAAAGGGGACTCTGATGGACAATCTTGGATGTAAGGGGGGCCCTGATGGATACTCTTGGGTGTAAAGGGGACTCCAATGGGTATTCCCGGGACATAAGGAGAGATGCTGATGGGAACTCCTAGATTTAAGAGGGGTCTCTGATTGGCACTCCTGGATGTAAGAGGGACACTATTGGACAGTACTTACTATAAGGGTGTCTCTGATGGGCCCGCCAGAATGTGAGGGAGGATTCTGATGAACACTCCTGGATGTAAGGGGGGCTGGAGGACACTAATGGATGTAAGGGGGGGACACTGATTGGGACTCTTGGATGTAGAGAAGGACAATGATGGACACTCCTGGATGTAAGGGGAGGGACTCTGCTTGGCACTCCTAGATGTAAGGGAGACACTGTTAGACACTCCTTATTGTAAGGGGACTCAGGTGGGCCCTCCATGATGTAAGGGGGGGACTCTGGTAGTCACTCTTAGATGTAAGCGATGATTCTTATGAACATTCATGGATGTAAGGGGGATACTGATGGACACTCCTTATTGTAAGGGGGACTATGATGAGCCCACCAAGATGTAAGGGAGGATTCTGATGAACATTCCTGGATGTAAGGGGGGACACTGCTGGGAACTCATGAATGTAAGGGGTACACTGATGGGCACTCCTGGATGTAAAGGGGAACTCTGATGGGCACTCCTGGATGCAAGAGGGGACACTGCTAGACACTTCTGGATATAAAGGGGAACTCATATGGACACTTCTGGATATAAGGGGGAACCCTGCTGGGCACTTCAGGATGTAAGGGGGAACTCTGATTGGCAACCATGGACGTACTGTAAGGGAGGACTCTGAAGGACACTCCTGGATGAAGGAACTCTGATGGTTACTTTTGTATGTAAATGGAGACATGGGCACTCTTGGATGTTTTACAAAATTAAATTTTTTTCTACCCACAAAAATTTGTGAAAGATACAATGTGGCCCCAGTACTGAAACACTGGGGACCCCCGATCTAATCCTAACACACACATTTAATCCTTGCAGTGCAGGACAGCCTTACTGTAGGGTTTTTTTTCCCCTATCCTGAAGTTGGGCTTTAAGCAGCTTCTTCTGTGATTTTACTTTATTAGATTTTGTTTCACATCCAAGTTTACAAAATTTAATCATCTGATGACATTTCTTGTCTGATCTATGAATTATTACTCACAATTCTCTGAATTAATAACTTGACTTTCTGCTCATCACTGCAACATTCTGAGTCTTGTTTCCTTTACCCAAATGGGCGGGAGCTTCAATCATGCTTCATGGGTAGATACAAGATATGAGGCTCACTAGATGAGAAATAAGAGAGAGAGAAAGAAAAAGAGAGAGAGAGAGAGAGAGAGAGAGAGAGAGAGAGAGAGAGAGAGAGAAATAAAAAAGGGAGGGGGGAGAGAAAGAGAGAGGGGGAGAGAAAGAGAGAGAGAGAGATTAGAGAGGGAGAGGGGGGAGAGAGGGGGGAGAAAGAGAGAGAGAATAGAGAGAGAGAAATAAAAAAGGGAGGGGGGGAGAGAAAGAGAGAGGGAGAGAGAGAGAGAGAGGAAAGGGAAAGAAAGAAAAAGAAAAGAAAGGGAAAGAAAGAAAGAAAGAAAGAAAGAAAGAAAGAAAGAAAGAAAGAAAGAAAGAAAGAAAGAAAGAAAATGAAGAAAGAAAAGGAAAGACAGACAGAAAGAAAGAAAAAAGAAAGAAAAGAAAAGGAAGAAAGAGAGAAAGAAAGAGAGAAAGAGAGAGAGAAAGAAAGAAAGAGAGAAAGAAAGACAGAAAGAAAGAAAGAAAGAAAGAAAGAAAGAAAGAAAGAGAGAAAGACAGAGAGAAAGCGAGAAAGAAAGAAAGAAAGAAAGAAAAGGAAAAAAGAAAGAAAGAAAGAAAGAAAGAAAGAAAAAAAGAAAAGAAAGAAAGAAAAGGAAAAAAAAGAAAGAAAGAAAGAAAGAAAAAAAGAAAAGAAAGAAAGAAAAGGAAAAAAAGAAAGAAAGAGAGAAAGAAAGAAAGAAAGAAAGAAAGAAAGAAAGAAAGAAAGAAAGAAAGAAAAGGAAAAAAAGAAAGAAAGAGAGAAAGAAAGAAAAGGACAAAAAGAAAGAAAAAGAAATAAAGAAATAAAGAGAGAAAGAAAGAAAGAAAGAAAGAAAGAAAGAGATCAAAGAAAAATAAAAGAAAGAAAAAAAGGAAAGAAAAGGCAGAGTGAAGTATTTAATACTGGATATCAGTATTAGAACATGTATGAAGGATTGATGGCCGATAGATATTATACAGATGATAGGACAGACAAGGAAATAGATAAATAATGGACAGAGATGGTATTTCATAGATAGAAAGGACTCGTTATCAGTGGTATGGGGGGGGGGGCATCTTCTGCTCCCTCCACATTGTATCTATAAGGGTGATATGTATTCTATATGGTGATGGACGCTGCGCCCTGTCACCATCTCTTCCCGCACTCTGCCCTTCTCCCGCACATCTCTTCCCGCACATCTCCGATCCGCAGCTCTCACCTGCACTGCCAGCCCCGCACTGCCAGCACCAGCCTCCCACACATCGACAGGCAGCAAGCCCCGCCCCCACCCCACTCCCATTGGCCCCTGAGCCCCAGCCGGGGATTGGCTCCCGTTGCCTGAGCCTGACTTTGTTAATGGAAAGTGTCGGCGGAGTGCGGAGTGATCGCCGGGCGCTGCGGAGGGCTGCTGTGGCTGGGCTGAGCTGGATCAGTGGGTAAAGCGCCCCGCATGGCTCAGTGAGGATTACATCTGGTCACACCCCCGGGAGCTCGGTACAAAGTGATTACAAAGTGACAGAAGTCCGGGGATCTGCCGATATGGAGCACTTACCTCTGCTGCTGTGCCTGGCCGGACTGATCGGCTCTGTGAGTACATCGTCTGCTGGGAAATGTGTATGATGGGTGATGTCTGCAGGAGGGAGCCGCCTGGCTGTGTGTTCTGTTTACTGACAATGATACAATGTATCCCATGAGGGAACCACCACTGTATAGGATGAGGACCCCCCAATGTATGAGATGAAGAGCCCCCAATGTATGAGATGAAGAGCCCCCAATGTATGAGATGAAGAGTCCCCAATGTGTGAGAGGAGGAACCCTCAGTGTGTGAGATGAAGAACTCCCAATGTGTGAGATGAGGAAACCCCCTCCCCCCCCCATGTGTGAGATGAAGGAACCCCCCCCCCAACGTGTGCAATGAGGAACCTCCCCGCATGTATGTGATGAAGGACCCCCAGTGTGTGAGACGAGGAACCCCCCAATGTGTGCGACGAGGAACCCCCCAATGTGTGCGATGGAGAACCCTCAGTGTGTGAGATGAGGAACCCCCCCCATGTGTGAGATGAGGAACCCCCCAACAAGTGCGAGGGAGAACCCTCAGTGTGTGAGATGAAGATCCCCCAATGTGTGAGATGAGGAACCCGCCCCAACGTGTGCAATGAGGAACCCCCCCATGTATGTGATGAACCCCCAGTGTGTGAGATGAGGACCCCCCAATGTGTGCAACGAGGAACCCCCCAATGTGTGCGACAGGGAATCCCCCCAATGTGTGCGATGGAGAACCCTCAGTGTGTGAGATGAGGAACCCCCCCAATGTGTGCGACGGGGAACCCCCCCAATGTGTGCGATGAGTAACCCCCCAATGGAGAACTCTCAGTGTGTGAGATGAGGAAACCCCAATGTGTGAGCTGTAGACTCCTCACTGTATGAAATGAGAAACCCCAATAAATTATATAAGGAACCCCAAATGTATGAGATAGGGCTCCTCAGTGTATAGAATGAGACATCCTTAATTTATGATATGAGGGACCCCAATGTATGAGATGGGGGGCTCAAATGTGTCACATGATGGATCCCTAATGTATCAAATAAGGTATCTCAACATATGTGAGATGAGGAACCCCTGATGTGTGAGGTGAGGAACCCCTGATGTGTGAGATTTGGACTCCCTGATATGTTTTGGACGTGGTCACTTACAGACCACCTACCGTGATCTACCAGTGAGCCTAATTCATGCAGAAATACGCGCAGAAGTAAGACACTGACACCGTATGCAGTTTGTCAACTTCCCAATTTCTACTTTATTGAGGAACTAACAGTAACATTTATAGGTCCTATGGGATGAGGAACCCCAATATACGAGATCAGGATTCCCAATGTATAGAATGAGACATCCTTTAATTTATGAAATGAGATACTCCAATGTATGAGATGAGGGGTCCCAATGTATCACATGAGGAATCCCCAATGTATCAGATCAGGGAAAACTTATGAATAGGATGGGAAAACCCCAAAGTATTAGATGAGGACCCCAAACCAAGTGAATCATATGAGGGACCTCCAATATTTCAGATAAGGGATCTCCCCCCCCCCCCACCCCCATGATGTATCAAATGAGGGGCCTCCAGTGTGTCAAATAAGAGCACCCCATTGTATCAGATGAAGGACCTCTAATGTATCATGTGAGTGACCCTCAATTTATGAAATGAGTGACTTTGAATTTATCAGATAAGGGAACCCGATATATCAGGTGAGCAACCCCAATGGGTCATATGAGAGGAGCCCAATGTATCAGCTGAGGAGCCCAATGTATCAGATGAGGAACCCTAATGTATCAAATAAGAGAACTACAATGTATGAGTTGAGGGACCCCTGATGTATGAGATGAGGTACCCCCAATGTATTAGATAAGAGACCCCCAATGTATAAGATTATGGAACCCCAATATATGAGATGAGGGACCCCTGATGTATGAGATGCCCCTGATTTATTAGGTAAAAAATCCTCAATGTATGAGATTATGGAACCCCAAAGTATGAGATGAGGGACCCCTGATGTATGAGATGAGGGGCCCCTGATTTATTAGGTATAAAAATCCTCAATGTATGAGATTGTGGAACCCCAAAGTATGAGATGAGGGACCCCTGATGTGAGAAATGAGAGACTTCTCCCCAATTGAATCAGATAAGGGAGCTCCAAGTATCAGATGAAGGAACCCTAATGTATCCCCCCCAATATACCAGAGAAAAGGTTCCATTCTTCTCCCAGGCTATCAGATGAAGGGAACCCCAATGTATCTAATGAAGGGTCCCCAATGTATCAGTTGATGGAATGCTGATGTATCAGACAAGGGAACTCCCCACAATGTATGAGAGAACACACGGGCATCAACAACAAATTGTGTGACAACAGGTATGTCTCTGAAATGCACTTTTTGCCTGCGTTGACTTGTTGAGGAAGCGTTGTCAGGAGCTTTCTGTACTTGTTGGGTTTTTGGAATCTCATTTAATAGGAGTGAAATCCTCCGGAAAGGACACGTGCGGGACGCACTGTCGCCAACTTGAAGATTGGCGAGCTTTGCAAATTGCCAACACCTGTCCAATGTTGCCGGTGAAATCACTACAAGGCGTTGGGGGTTTGGCGTGTGATCTGTGCGTGTTACAGGACCGGCGTTGGCTTTTCAAACGCACAGCAAACGCCTGTGGATTGTGTTCGTGATAACGCCACGCATGCCAAGTGCTGGGCGGATTGCCAGCTTGCTGGCTTCCAGGGAGGGCACTGCTGGCGTCTGGCAGTGTGTGTGGGAATGACGGCGTTCGCTCGTTGCACAGTAGTCTGCATTTGCAGCATAGCAGCGTGCCGTGAACTCGTCCTATTCCTTCCTGTTTGTAGAATGGCAGCTGGTTCTGTGCCAAATCTAACAGCCTGGGCAAATATTCTGACTCCCTGATAAAAGACGCAAATGACTTGCTGTGTGACAGATAGGGGATGCTGGTCGGCTACCCAGCTGTTGTGGAGTACAGCTGGCAAGGTGGTTCTATCATGCTAGCCATGCTGAGACTTGTAGTTCTACAAGAGGCTAGCTGTCCCTCCTGGAATAGCAGTCACACCACACAAGAGGCTAGCCATCCCTCCTGGTGTACCAATCACACCACACAAGAGGCTAGCCATCCCTCCTGGTGTACCAATCACACCACACAAGAGGCTAGCCATCCCTCCTGGTGTACCAATCACACCACACAAGAGGCTAGCCATCCCTCTTGGTTTACCGGTCACACCACACAAGAGGCTAGCCATCCCTCCTGGTGTACCAATCACACCACACAAGAGGCTAGCCATCACTCCTGGTTTACCGGTCATACCACACAAGATGCTAGCCTTCCCTCCTGGTATACCAGTCACACCACACAAGAGGCTAGCCATATCTCCTGGTATACCGGTCACACCACACAAGAGGCTAGCCATACCTCCTGGTTTACCGGTCACACCACACAAGAGGCTAGCCATCCCTCCTGCTTTACTGGTCACACCACAAAAGAGGCTAGCCATCCCTCCTGGTTTACCGGTCACACCACACAAGAGGCTAGCCATATCTCCTGGTATACCGGTCACACCACACAAGGGGCTAGCCATCCCTCCTGGTGTACTGGTCACACCACACAAGAGGCTAGCCATCCCTCCTGGTGTACTGGTCACACCACACAAGAGGCTAGCCATCCCTCCTGGTGTACTGGTCACACCGCACAAGAGGTTAGCCATCCCTCCTGGTGTACTGGTCTCACTGCACAAGAGGCTAGCCATATCTCCTGGTATACCAGTCACACCACACAAGAGGCTAGCCATCCCTCCTGGTGTACTGGTCTCACTGCACAGGAGGCTAGCCATTACTCCTGGTATACCGGTCACACCACACAAGAGGCTAGCCATCCCTCCTGGTGTACTGGTCTCACTGCACAAGAGGCTAGCCATTACTCCTGGTATACTGGTCACACCACACAAGACTCTAGCCATCCCTCCTGGTATACCAATCACACCATACAAGAGGCTAGCCATCCCTCCTGGTATACCGGTCACACCACACAAGACTCTAGCCATCCCTCCTGGTATACCAATCACACCATACAAGAGGCTAGCCATCCCTCCTGGTATACTGGTCACACCACACAGAGCTGCAAAGGCTAACACAAATTCCAGGTCGGATCCAGTTTTATTTTTTAAATATGTGAGACTTGATTGGTGAAGCTTTAACACAAGGATAAGGATCCTTCTTTCAGCCACGTGACCGTAATCTTCAAAATCATCAGACTCAACAGAAAATACGTGTCACTTTTGTGTGAATGAAGATCTTTATCCTCGTGTGTGATAGCTAGGTGACCTGAGCCTATCACCTTCCATAAGGCTTGAAGTCACTGTTGTAAGCTTGCCTGTCTTGTGACATAAGATAGCAGTGTTGTGGAGCCCCAACATAGAAACAATTATTATATATATATATATATGTGTGTGTGTATATTTTTTTTTTATTTTTAATATTTAAGTTAATTTGATTTTTAACTGTATTTATCTTTATTAATACATAGACTATAAATATTTAAAAAAGTGATATTTAACCTAATGTAACTTAATGTAATTTAATTTTTAAATTTTATTTTTCATTTTATTAATGGATAAATATGTAAAATCTAAATCTATCTGTCTATCTGTCTATCTGTCTATCTGTCTATCTGTCTATCTGTCTATCTGTCTATCTAGATAGATAGATATCTGTCATGTGACATCACAGTGTTGTAGAGCCCCAATAAAACAACAATTAATGTTTGTCCTTTTTGATTTTTAACATTTATCTCATGTAACTTGATGTCTAATTTATAATTTTTATTATTAAAACAAATTTGATTATTTAATGTAGTTTTAATTTTTATCATTCTTAATAAATATTACAGGAATAATGAATTATTATTATTATTACATTAATACTTTTATTTAATATATTGGAAACATATTTTTAATATTTAATGTCATTTTTTTTATTTTATTTACTATTTTTATTAATCAATAAAATTATACAAGATAAGAAATATTTTAAAAACTATAAGGTAAGCTTACCTGTCATGCGAAATAGGGTTGCAGAGCTGCAGAGTGCCTGTAAAAAAAAAAATAAAAAAAAAAAAATATATATATATATATATATACATTTTTATTTGTAATATGTATTGTAATTCGATATTTAATATTCATATTTCTAATTTTTATTCATAAATACATATTTTTAATTAATGTCATTTGGTGTTTACCTTTATTCATTTTTATGAATAAAAATATACAATATGGGAAATAAATACATATATATATATATATATATATATATATATATATATATATACAGTTGCAAGAAAAAGTATGTGAACCCCTTGGGATTACGTGGAGTTTTGCATGAATTGGGCATAAAATGTGCTCTGAACATCATCTAAGTCACAACAATAGAAGAACACAGTCTGCTGAACATAATACTACACAAACATTCGATGTTTCCATGGTTTAATTGCACATAACATGTAAACATTCACAGTGCAGGGAGGAAAAAGTATGTGAGGCCCTAGCTTAATGACTTCTCCCAGAGCTAATTGGAGCCAGGAGTGAGCCAACCTTGACTCCAATCAGTGTGATGATATTGGATGTGTTGCTGACAGCTGTCCTGCCCTTAAAAAACACACACCTGTTTTGGGTTTACTGGTTTCAAGAAGCACTGTCTGATGTGAACCATGCCTCTCAGAAAAGAGCTCTCAGAAGACCTACGATCAAGAATTGTTGACTTGCATGAAGCTGGAAAGGGTTACAAAAGTATCTCCAAAAGCCTTGACGTTCATGTGTCCACGGTAAGACAGACTGTGTACAAATGGAGAAAGTTTAGCACTGTTGCTACTCTCCCTAGGCGCGGTCGTCCTGTAAAAATGACTGCAAGAGCACAGCGCAGAATGCTGCATGAGGTAAAGAAGAATCCCAGAGTGTCAGCTAAAGACCTACAGAAATCTCTGGCACATGCTAACATTTTTGTTGACACATCTACAATAAGGAAAACATTAAACAAGAATGGCGTACATGGGAGGACACCACGGAGGAAGCCATTGCTGTCCAAAAAGAATATTGCAGCACGTTTGAAGTTTGCAAAAGAGCAGCTGGATGTTCCACAGCACTACTGGCAAAATATACTGTGGACAGATGAAACCTAGATTGAGTTGTTTGGGAAGAACACACAACACTATGTGTGGAGAAAAAAAGGCCCAGCACATCAACATCAAAACCTCATCCCCACTGTGAAACATGGCGGAGGGAGCATCATGGTTTGGGGCTGCTTTGCTGCCTCAGGGCCTGGACGGATTGTTGTCATTGATGGGAAAATGAATTCCAGAGTTTATCAAGACATTTTGCAGGAAAACGTACGACCATCTGTCCGCCAACTGAAGCTCCGCAGAGGATGGGTGATGCAACAGGACAATGACCCAAAGCATACAAGTAATTCAACAAAACAATGGCTGCAACAGCACAGAATACGCCTTCTGGAGTGGCCCAGTCAGAGTCCTGACCTCAACCCGATTGAAGTGCTGTGGCATGACCTTAAGAGAGCGATTCACACCAGACATCCCAAGAATATTGCTACACTGAAACAGTTTTGTGAAGAGGAGTGGTCCAAAATGACTCCAGATGGTTGTGCAGGTCTGATCTGCAACTACAGGAAACGTTTGGTTGAGGTTATTGCTGCCAAAGGAGGGTCAACCAGTTATTAAGTCCAAAGGTTCACATACTTTTTCCTCCCTGCACTGTGAATGTTTACATGTTATGTGCAATTAAACCATGGCAACATCTAATGTTTGTGTAGTATTATGTTCAGCAGACTGTGTTCTTCTATTGTTGTGACTTAGATGACGTTCAGAGCACATTTTATGCCCAATTCATGCAAAACTCCACGTAATCCAAAGGGGTTCACATACTTTTTCTTGCAACTGTGTGTATATATATATATATATATATATATACCGGTGTGTGTGTGTGTGTGTGTGTGTGTGTGTGTGTGTGTGTGTATATATATATATATATATATATATATATATATATATATATATATATATATATATACACACACACACACATATATACGTACACACACCGGTGTATATATATAAAAAAAACACGCACACTGGTATATATATATGTGTGTATTTTTCTCCCATATTGTATATTTTTATTCATAAAGATGAATAAAGGTAAACATCAAATGATAATAATTAAAAAAAACCCCAAAAAATAAATATATATATATGAATAAAAATTAGAAATATAATTATTAAATATCAAATTACAATACATATTACAAATAAAAATGTGTGTATGTATATATACCATGTGTATATATATGAGCATATACTGTATATATGTGTGTGTTTGACTGATGTGAATGTACAATATATATGTAAAGCGCGGTGTAAATTGACGGCGCTATATAAGTACCTGAAATAAATAAAAAAATACATATTTATATATAATTTTTTTTATTTTTTTATAATAAGGTAAGCATTCCTGTCATGTGACATAGGATCCCAGTTTTGTAGATGTGAATGTAAATCCCCATTTTTTTAATATTTAATTTAATGTAATTTGATTTTTAATGTTGTGTATTTTTATTAATATATAAACATTTTTTAAAAATGTTGTTCTTCATGGAAATATCTGACTCTGTAACAGAAAAGTGGATGAAGTCGGGCGCTGTGGTCACTGCTGAACGCTGGACTCTGCAGTTAATTACTCAAAATGATTGTGAAATGATGACCGATTCAGTGAAAGTGTCACTTTAATGAAGGAAAAACATGATATCAGAAAACATGGCAGCTGCTGATCTGCTGAAAATGTTAATTGCATTGCTGTCTCTGTGACCTCCATCATCTGAGCTACTGACTCAGAACAAGCATGTAGTCAGGGAAGTCATTCTGTGCCTGCTTGTTCTGTCCCTGTCCTAGACATCGGGGAAGCCTGGGGATCAGTGTAACGGAAGCAAATATTTTTGAAGTCTGGCATCTTACATAAGGGATCGCTCTGACTGTTACAGGGCTGCATGCTGAAGTTCTGTTTTCTTGGTGATGGGGGCCCTTTAAGTTAGGGCCCCCTTATAGCCTTGGAGGTTCTTTTTGGCTTTGCGTCACTTGGAGAATAAGTTTGGACATGGTTCATAAATCCCTGTTTGAACCTTTCATTTCCATGGATAGCTCACTGAGCCATTGTTCCTCTCCCACCCCAAATAGAGGAGCCATTTGAAAAAAAGAGGAGCTGTCACCAAAAAGAGCCCCCAAGACATGCCGCAGTTCACTAATCAGATACAGAACATACTACATGGAGTGTGCCGGTGTCCGGATCAGGGGCGGACTGACAACTCATGGGGCCCCCGGGCAATAGGGGATCATGGGGCCCCTGTGTCCTTGCCCAAACTCAAAAAAGCCTATGAAAAAGGTACCAGGGGCATCTCATGGGGCCCCCTACTGACCCCGGGCCCTCGGGCAGTGCCCGAGTTTCCTAATGGTCAGTCCGCCCCTGGTCCGGATTATTGTGAATCTCTCCAAAGCTTTACAATTCTGCCTGAATAAGTTCCTGATATGTCTCAGGCAGAGGAGTGGCTAACTGGTCAGCACTCCCGCCTAGCAGTAGGGTTGTCGGTTCTAATCCCAACCACGGCACCTCCTGCATGGAGTTTGCATGATCTCCCTGTGCTTGCTTGGATTTTCTCCGGGTACTCCGGTTTCCTCCCACACTCCAAAGACATGCTGGGAGGTTAGTTGGATCCTGTTTAAATTGATCCTAATATATGAATGTGGGGCAGCACGGTGGCTTAGTGGTTAGCATGTTTGCCTTGCAGCAATTGGGTCATGGGTTTGATTCCAACCGTGGCGCCTCCTGCATGGAGTTTGCATGTTCTCCCTGTGCTTGTGTGGGTTTTCTACGGGTGCTCCGGTTTCCTCCCACACTCTAAAGACATGCTGGGAGGTTAATTGGATCCTGTCTAAATTGTCCCTAGTATATGAATGTGGGGCGGCTTAGTGGTTAGCACGTTTGCCTTGCAGCAATTGGGTCATGGGTTCAATTTCCAACCACGGCACCACCTGCCTGGAGTTTGCATGTTCTCCCTGTGCCTGCGTGTGTTCCCTCCGGGTACTCCAGTTTCCTCCCACACTCCAAAAACATGCTGGTAGGTAAATTGTCCCTAGTATGTGTATGTATGAATGTGAGTTAGGGACCTTAGATTGTGCGCTCCTCGGGGGCGGGGACTGATGTGAATGTACAATATATATGGAAAGCGCTGCGTACATTGAGAGTACCTGTAATAAATAAATGTCACAATATACAGCAACAGGATCATTTTGTTCCAGAGCTCCGCCTTTTATCATCAAAGATCCATCCTGCTGTGACTTTGCCTAGGCCAGGGGTAGGCAAACTGAGAGTCGCAGGACTACAAGTTCCATCATGCCTCTGCAAGTCATAGCTGTAACTGTCAGTTTTGTCATCTTTGCAATGCCTCATGGGAAATGTAGTTCAACAGCTAGCGAGCCACAGGTTGCCTACCCCTGGCCTAGGCTGAGATGATGCTGTCTGCTGCAGGCAGGAGGCAGCATTACCTCAGTCCCCCCTCCTCTTTTTGGGGTGGGAGAGGAACAATGGCTCAGTGAGCTATCCATGGGAATGAAAGGTTTGAACACGAATTTATGAACCATGTCCAGGCTTACTCCCTTTGTAACAAGTCACAAGGCGAGAGGCTGCAGCAGGGGCTGATCTGTGTCAGGCATTTGTGAACACAAGGATTTACAGGGGCTGATCTGTGTCAGGCATTTGTGAATGCAATGATTTACAGGGGCTGATCTGTGTCAGGCATTTGTGAACGCAAAGATTTACAGGGGCTGATCTGTGTCAGACATTTGTGAACGCAAGGATTTACAGGGGCTGATCTGTGTCAGATATTTGTGAACGCAAGGATTTACATGATTATGTCATCTCTGAACCAGCATCTCATTCTAGAAAATAGATGGTGACTCTGGATGATGCCTGAAGAAAGATGGTGCCTTTCTCCTGGAGAAATCGGATGATGTCTATAGGATTTACAGGGGCTGATCTGTGTCAGGCATTTGTGAACGCAAGGATTTACAGGGGCTGATCTGTGTCAGGCATTTGTGAACGCAAGGATTTACAGGGGCTGATCTGTGTCAGGCATTTGTGAACGCAAGGATTTACAGGGGCTGATCTGTGTCAGGCATTTGTGAACGCAAGGATTTACAGGGGCTGATCTGTGTCAGGCATTTGTGAACGCAAGGATTTACAGGGGCTGATCTGTGTCAGGCATTTGTGAACGCAAGGATTTACAGGGGCTGATCTGTGTCAGGCATTTGTGAACGCAAGGATTTACATGATTATGTCATCTCCAGACCAGCATCTCATTCTAGGAAATAGATGGTGACTCTGGATGATGCCTGAAGAAAGATGGTGCCATTCTCCTGGAGAAATCGGACGGTGCCTCTAGTTCTCCTTTAAAGCTGATCTCTGGGCTGAAATGTAATTCCATGTATAGAAAGGTGTTTTCTTCTAACAATTCTGTATTCTTAAAATTAAACTGAAGTTCTTTCAAGTGGTTGTGAACCTCAAACATGAAATATGAACAAAGCATAGCCATCTATAGTGTGTACTTGTCTCAGTCCAGAGCACTGTGTCATATCCATCCGCTGACTCCTTCCCCTGCTATCCGCACGAGTCACTTCTGACACGTTTTCCTGACACCAAGAGAAAAATGGTGACGGGAGGAAGCTCCAGCACACAGCCTGTGATTGACAGCCTCTGCTCTGTTCCTGTGTGAAGGGGAGTGTGTCTTTTCCCTCCAATCAGCTCACACTGAGCTTTACAGGGGATATCTTCAGCTTCCTGTTCCTTGCTTTCTGAAAGCTCAGACAAGCTGTATAAATTCTGCACTGTAAGGGCTCATGTACGCTGCAGCTGATAAACTCACGTTTAGGAGCTTTTCTGCGGGTTTTTTTTTTTTTTCTTCAGCGGCTCCCTAATGTTCTCCTGTGTGTCCATGAAAAGCGATCGTACAATTTGACCCTCATTGAGTCGAAAATTGGTAATTTTTCACAAATTTTCCAACCTGCCCGATCACCGGAAAGGGGAGGAACCACGAAAATCGGCCGGTGCCACTGACCCCACTAACAGAGCAATAATCGGCCGAGTATTCTTCGGTCCAGGGGCGGACTGACCATTCGAGCACTCAAGCACTGCCCGAGGGTCCGGGGTCAGTAGGGGGCCCCATGAAATGCCCCTGGTACCTTTTTTATAGTCTTTTTTTTGAGTGTGGGCAAGGACTTAGGGGCCCCATGATCCCCTTTTGCCCGGGGGCCCCATGAGTTGTCGGTCTGCCCCTGCTTCGGTCCGTCGATTTTTGACCCATGTATGGCCGCCCTTAGGCTCCATGTACACTGCGGCTGATAAACTGACGTTTAGGAGCTTTTCTGCGTTTTCAGCAGCCCCTGAACCCTCCCTAATGGTTTCCTATGTGTCCGTGTGCACATCGTCCTTTACACTCATTTACAGGCAGTTGAGGTTACAGTCGTTTTTTGAACGCACCAAACTTGCATTCAGGAGTAGATTTTATCAGCGTTTCAAACGCCAAACGCTTGTAAACGCGGCTAACTGCGTTTTATAAATGTGTGCATTTGAATTTTTTTCTTAACTCTTCCATTTCCAGATGCTGTCCAGAGCCTGTTTTCATCATGAAAAAAAAAAAGATTTTATCAGCGTTTCAAACGCCAAAATGCTTGTAAACGCGGCTAACCACGTTTATAAACGTTTGTGTTTGAAATTTTTCACCCCCTTCCAGTCCGGACACTTCCCCCCCCCTTCCCGACCATGGCAATTTTCAGCTTTCAGCGCCATCACACTTTGAATGACAATTGCGCGGTCATGCAACACTGTACCCAGATGAATTTTTTTGCATTTTTTTGAGACAGATAAAACTTTATTTGGGTGGTATTTATTCACCGCTGGGATTTTTATTTTTTTTGCTATATAAATGAAAATGTCCAAAAATTTAGAAAAAAAGTGTTTTTCTTATAAAATTTTGCAAATAAATAATATTTCATCATAAATCTCGGTCAAAATGTATTCCTTTTATCTTTTTAGTAAAAAAAAAAATACACCAAATTGGTTATAACCAAAAAATTTTTTTTTTTACATTTTTATTTTATTTTTTTATAATATTTATTTATTTTACATACTGTCACCCAGCAGTTCAGTGTCACCATTTTTTTACTACTTTTTTTTTTTTTTTTTACAGTGATTGCTTTTACACCCATATAGGATGTAAAAGCAATCATTTCTCCTTCTCTCTGGCTGCATTCTTGCAGCCATTGAGAAATACTGAGTGAGCTGTGATTGGTCACAGCGTGTCACATGGTACAAGGCTGTTGTGAATAGCCTTGTACCATGTGATCTCTGTGATCATTCACAGATTTCACACGTAGTAAGCAATGATGTCAGAAGTGACATCTTGTTTACTACTTTGCATGTGATCACTGATTGGCCAATCAGTGATCACATGATTGGGACCTTGTACAGAGGTCCTGTACGACGATCGGTGTTTCACTGTGTCCGGAGGACACAGCGGGCACCGGATCGCGGTGCTGCGCGCTCCCAGGGAGCGCGCACAGCTAGAAATGGTGGGTGCCGTTTATGAACGGCAACCCGCCCCTGGAGTGCCACCGCCCTGCCGTTTAAAAACAGCAGGCGGACGGCAAGAGGTTAAACTCTTCCATTTCCCGATGCTGTCCGGAGCCTTTTTTCATCATGAAAAATGCCTGCAAAGCATTTACCCGGTACTCACATGGACCCGGTACACCGTACTTTGAGGTTTTGCATGAAAGAAAATATGTTAGACACGGCTGTAATAATTTCTGCACAGAAATGAGCCGAACCAGGGGTACTCGGGCACTGCTGCTTCTTTTCCCAGTTTGAGCTCGGCTGTACAGGGGTTTTAATTGGAAGTATACTCACCTCGGCTCCAGTGATGCAAAGTCCTGGACAGGGGCGGACTGACCATTTGGAAACTCTGGCACTGCCCGAGGGCCCGGGGTCAGTAGGGGGCCCCATGAGATTCCCCTGGTACCTTTTTCATAGGCTTTTTTTGAGTGTGGGCAAGGACACAGGGGCCCCATGATCCCCTATTGCCCGGGGGCCCCATGAGTTGTCAGTCCGCCCCTGATCCAAACAGCACAAAAAAAAAAAACAGACCGCTAATTTCAACACATACTGCTCTCTCTATTCCTCTCAAAATGTCTGAAATAGTTAATTTTTTACTGTTTTTCAGTGCATTCGGGGCATTTGGGAAGGTCTCCTGAGGTTATCTTTAAAAAATGCTTCTAAACGCAAACGCGGTATGCAAACGCGGCTAAACAGACGTTTCTAACCTACATTTTCCAGCAGTCAGTTTCCATCGTTCATAAGTGTCCTGTGTACATGGAGCATAAATAGTTGTAGAGAAGCAACTGATAAACAGGTACAACTTATGTATATGGAAGGGTTTACAACAGACGTTGAGCTTTTGGCCCTGAATGTAGAGGACGGAATTGGACTGATAAATAGGTACAACTTATGTAGGAGGATTTGTTTCATCTCTGTGTACCACCCGTCACTTCACTGAGTATATAGAAGGGTTTACAACAGACGTTGAGTTTTTGGCCCTGAATGTAGAGGAGGGAATGGTACAGATAAACAGGTACAACTTATGTATATGGAAGGGTTTACAACAAACGTTGAGCTTTTGGCCCTGAATGTAGAGGAGGGAATTGTACAGATAAACAGGTACAACTTATGTAGGAGGATGTTTCATCTCTATGTATCACCCGTCCCTTCACTGGGGATATGTAAGGGTTTACAACCACTTCAATGCTGATTTCATTCTTTGTGGAGGAATCTTGACACCGAGAAGCCTTCAGAGTCCCTGATGCCGCGTGTTTAATAGAAAGCGCCTCCATTTTTCCACTGCAGCTGCTCAGCAATGGCAAAGGAATGTAAAGCAAGAGAAATTTCTGCATTGTTTCAGCCTGCTCTACCACACCGTGACCCCAATTCATAGGATAGGCCACTCTTGGGTCCAGGGGCGGACTGACAACTCATGGGGCCCCCCGGGCAATAGGGGATCATGGGGCCCCTGTGTCCTTGCCCAAACTCAAAAAAGCCTATGAAAAAGGTACCAGGGACCGCTCATGGGGCCTCCTACTGACCCCGGGCCCTCGGGCAGTGCCAGAGTTTCCAAATGGTCAGTCCGCCCCTGGTTGGGTCACTGTGGATCTCTGGGAAACTTCGGGGGAGGGGGGAGAGATTGAACTAAAGCAATATTGGAGACAATGCCTATTGCAGTCATTCAGGTGTCGCCTCTAATTCTGTAAGCTGTACAGGGAAAATAATAGGTGAAGGGTGATTGGATGCTGCTGGCTATGTACACAGTACTCCTCCAAACATCAGCCCTGAGGCTGCATTCACACTTGAGTGTCACATTTTTGAATTTTTTTGTACAGCTGTTTGGGGCTTTGGATTTTTTTTTAAGTTATTAGCCAATACAAAAAAATATAATCTGTTTCATTATTTGTTGCTGTGTTTTTCAGCTTTTACATCCACTTTTTTTATTTATTATTATTATTATTATTTTTTTTTTTTTTATTATTATTTATTGTTGTTTTTTTTTTTTGTTAGGGTTAGGGGTTTATATATTTAATTACTTTTTTTTTAAATTAGTTTTTTGTTTTTGTTAGAGTTAGGATTAGAGGATCCCTATTAGATTGGGGCCCCTCTGATTCCTATTGTATTAAGTTGCATTGTAATTTTGTAATTGTACTGTCTGCCGTTATGTTGTAAAGCGCTGTGTAAACTGTTGGCGCCATAAATCCTGTATAATAATAATAATAATAATTATTTATAATTTTTATTTATTTTTATGTACTTATTTATATATATATATATATATATATATATATATATATATATATATATATATATATATATATATATATTAATATATATATACTGTATATATAAAAAAAAAATTTTTTGTTACAGTTAGAGGGTTATTTACGTATTTTATTGATGATGATGATGAGGCTTATTATTATTATTACTAATATTTATGATTTTTATTTTATGTATTTATTAATATTTTATATATTAATATTTTTATTTAATTATTGCATCTGAACAGAAAAATGCTCAAAAACTTGCGCATTTTGGTGTATTTCTAATGAGGGGGGGAAAGTGTTTAGTGACAACATATGCCTGAAAGTCCTTGGGATGAAACGCGTTGAGGGTGGATCTGACATAAGGCATTGTTGTGAACCCAGAAGTGCCAGGGTGTTTAGTGACAGTATGTCTTAAAGTCCTTGTGATGAAATACGTTGAGGGTGGATCTGAAGCAAGACATTGTGGGGAACCAAGAAGTGCCGGGTGTTTATTGACAGCATATCCCTGAAAGTCCTTGTGAGGAAACGCGTTGAGGGTGGATCTGGTACAAGACGCTGTTGGGAACCCAGAAGTGTTGGGGTTGTTTAGTGACAGCATATGCCTAAAGGTCCTTGTGACAAAATGCATTGAGGGTGGATCTGACGTTAGGAATTGTGGGAAACCCATAAGTGCCAGGGATGTTTAGTTACAGTATGTCTGAAAGTCCTTGTGATGAAATGCATTGAGGGTGGATCTGACGTGAGGCATTGTGGGGAACCCAGAAGTGCCGGGTGATATTAACAGCATATCCCTGAAAGTCCTTGTGATGAAACGCGTTGAGGGCGGATCTGGTACAAGACATGGGGAACCCAGAAGTGCCGGGATTGTTTAGGGGCAGCATAGCCCTGAAAGTCCTTGTGACGAAACGCGTTGAGGGCGGATCTGGTACAAGACATGGGGAACCCAGATGTGCCGGGATTGTTTAGTGGCAGCATATCCCTTAACGTCCTTGTGACGAAATGCATTGAGGGCGGATCTGACGTAAGGCATTGTGGAGAGCCCAGAAGTACCGGTTGTTTATTGTATGGGATCTCATTCTACTGTTCGGGGCCCAGGCCAGCAGGGGGGCCCAGGCAGCTGGGTGAATCAGTTGCGGATGAAGAGGGTGATCAGTACGGCAGAGGGGCAGTTACTGGTACCGATCCCCTGTACAGCTCTCTTTGCAGCAGCTGAAAGTTGGCTTCTTCTCTCCCTCCTGCTGGCTTTCCACTGCTGCAGGGGATCGGTTCCGGTAATCTCCCCCTGCTGCACCCATCGCCCCCCCTGTGCACCATGTGTTCCCCTGCTGCCCGGGCTCCCCTGTGCGCCCCCATCCCCAAAGTCCTGCTGGGACCACTCCTCCCTTTCCTGCTGGCAGCTGCAAGCACACAATAGGATCTTTTAAGATGGAGAGCGGGGGAAGGTTCTGGTAAATATGTCACATTTACCAGCCCCTTCCTTTCCTGAATGATCACAATAAGCGATTGGTACCGATCAGTCACTGTGTTCATTCAAAACTGAAGCATAGTAATATGTGTCTTTATTGGGGGGAGGGGGAGCCTGTCAGATTGACTGTATGGGGTCCCCTTGGTTTGTAACAGCAGCCATGGTGTTAGTGCAGGGTTCAAGGGGTTAAAGCAGGCAGTAAGTAGGCGATATAAGACCTCCTCATTGCCTGTCAAATGCTCTCTGAAGAGTGATCCGTACGCAGATCGCTCTTCAGTGACCAAAGCAAAAGAAAAAGTGAAGAGCCCTTAGGGGCATTGCAGCTCCAAATGGGACAATGGCAACTGGAGACCGGGATGTTCCCAATGGCTTGGTTCTCCTTTTGACCTCCTTGAAGTAAACGGTGAAGCCGGTTTATTGGGTCGGTGCACCCCACGCTCCGCCCATTTCAGTCACCCGCAGTGCTGGCAGGATGAAACTGGGTGTCACATAAATTTTGTTGGCCTTTAAAGTGCCAAGAGCAATAAACGGCAGTGCAAACAGCAAGCGGGGGTGTGCAAAGGGCACGGAGGTTTGCTCTGGGCGGGCCGAGTGTTCATAAGGTTGGATGACAATTCGATAAGTTGGTATTTTTGGAATGACCAGAGACGCATTTTGTAAATATTTTTGTGGCGTATGTGATTTTTTTTTTTACGGTGAGCGCTTCTTGTTTCCAATAGTTTTTTGCTGAGAAATGGAGCCGATTTATAATTCAGATCGTTGCTGCTCTTTAAACCATTAAAAACGAATTCCAGGATGTATTCTAAACACACACACCAAAAAAAAAAAAAAATATTTATTACAGAAGACTACGGGGCCATTCACAAAGAGCAGCGCTAATCGCGCATGCGCAGTGGGCACCCGGCTGTGAAGCCGAAAGCTGTCACAGCCGGATGCCCACACTGAAGATGCCAGTGCTGGGGAGAGAAGACGGCTGCCGCTGGACCGAGGGACAGGTAAGTGGCTGTATTTTAAAAGTCAACAGCTACAGTTTTTTTGTAGCTGCTGACTTTTTTATTTATTTTATTACAGGTGAAACTCTACTTTAACACTTCTGCCTTGCAGCACTGGAGACCTCAGCAGCTCATTGGTTGACACTTCTGCCTTGCAGTACTGGAGACCTCAGCAGCTCATTGGTTGACACTTCTGCCTTGCAGTACTGGAGACCTCGGCATAACAGTGGCTCAGTGGTTGACACTTCTGCCTTTCAGTACTGGAGACCTCTGCAGCACAGTGGCTCAGTGGTTGACACTTC
Organism: Staurois parvus; assembly: GCF_062004578.1. Taxonomy (NCBI): domain Eukaryota; kingdom Metazoa; phylum Chordata; class Amphibia; order Anura; family Ranidae; genus Staurois; species Staurois parvus. The sequence continues at coordinate 1,547,487 of NW_028318263.1, read as the reverse complement.
TGCCTTGCAGTACTGGAGACCTCGGCATAACAGTGGCTCAGTGGTTGACACTTCTGCCTTTCAGTACTGGAGACCTCGGCATAACAGTGGCTCAGTGGTTGACACTTCTGCCTTTCAGTACTGGAGACCTCTGCAGCACAGTGGCTCAGTGGTTGACACTTCTGCCTTTCAGTACTGGAGACCTCGGCATCACAGTGGCTCAGTGGTTGACACTTCTGCCTTGCAGCACTGGAGACCTCAGCAGCTCATTGGTTGACACTTCTGCCTTGCAGTACTGGAGACCTCGGCATAACAGTGGCTCAGTGGTTGACACTTCTGCCTTGCAGTACTGGAGACCTCGACATAACAGTGGCTCAGTGGTTGACACTTCTGCCTTTCAGTACTGGAGACCTCTGCAGCACAGTGGCTCAGTGGTTGACACTTCTGCCTTTCAGTACTGGAGACCTCGGCATCACAGTGGCTCAGTGGTTGACACTTCTGCCTTGCAGTACTGGAGACCTCGGCAGCACAGTGGCTCAGTGGTTGACACTTCTGCCTTGCAGCACTGGAGACCTCAGCAGCTCATTGGTTGACACTTCTGCCCTTCAGTGCTGGAGTTCTTAGCAGCACAGTGGCTCAGTGGTTGACACTTCTGCCTTGCAGTACTTGAGACCTCGGCAGCACAGTGGCTCAGTGGTTGACACTTCTGCCTTTCAGTACTGGAGACCTCGGCATCACAGTGGCTCAGTGGTTGACACTTCTGCCTTGCAGTACTGGAGACCTCTGCAGCACAGTGGCTCAGTGGTTGACACTTCTGCCTTTCAGTACTGGAGTTCTTAGCAGCACAGTGGCTCAGTGGTTGACACTTCTGCCTTTCAGTACTGGAGACCTCTGCAGCACAGTGGCTCAGTGGTTGACACTTCTGCCTTGCAGTACTGGAGACCTCGGCAGCACAGTGGCTCAGTGGTTGACACTTCTGCCTTGCAGCACTGGAGACCTCAGCAGCTCATTGGTTGACACTTCTGCCCTTCAGTACTGGAGTTCTTAGCAGCACAGTGGCTCAGTGGTTGACACTTCTGCCTTGCAGTACTTGAGACCTCGGCAGCACAGTGGCTCAGTGGTTGACACTTCTGCCTTGCAGTACTTGAGACCTCGGCAGCACAGTGGCTCAGTGGTTGACACTTCTGCCTTGCAGTACTGGAGACCTCGGCAGCACAGTGGCTCAGTGGTTAACGCTTCTACCTTCCAGCACTGGAGTCCCCAGCTTAAATCCTGGTCAGTACACGATTTGCAGTGAGTTTCTGTGTTCTTCCTGTGCCGGAATGGGTTTTCTGTGTATACTGGAAGATATCTAACAGGCTGGTCAGTTAATTAGCTCCTATCTAAACTGGCTGTATTGTGTATCCGTCTGTATATATGCCTGAGATAGGATCCTTTAGAGTGTAAGCTCCTTGGGCGCAGGGACTGTTGTGAATTAATAGCATGTAAAGCACTGTGTAATTTAAACAAATGATGAGCTCATCTCTCTGTCACTCAGCTCTCTCCTCCTATCAGCACGCCTCTTATTGGCATATGAGCACTGCAGCACCACTGACTGACCCACTGTGCTGCTTCTTCCTCCCCCAGTCTGAGCTCTACTGTACAAGGATTACTAGAATCCGATACCAGGTCAGATCTTCGTGCGTGTATATATGCATGTGGGATAAGGTCTCTAGACTGTAAGCTCCTTGGGCACAGGGACTGTTGTGAATGAATAGTATGTAAAGGGCAGATACATTTGGATAAAGGAGGAGCTCATCTCTCTGTCACTCTGCTCTCTCCCCTATCAGCATGTCCCTTTATGAGCGCTGCAGCAAAACCAGTTGACTCTCTGTGCTGCTTCTCCCTCTCCCAGTCTGCTTTGTGGGGGTTTTGAGAGGCCGATAGGTCAAATTCAAGTGCGTATATATATATGCATGTGAGATAAGCTCTTTAGACTGTAAGCTCTTTGGGCACAAGGACTATTGTGAATGAATAGTATGTAAAGCGCTGCGTAATTGAAATGAAGGATTTGCTTGTCACCCTGCTCTCACCTGCTATCAGCATGCCACCTTATTAGCATATAAGCACTGCAGCACAGCCAGTTGGCTCCCTGTGCTGCTTCTTCCTCTCCCAGTCTGGGCCCTGCTATGCAGGGGTTTTAAGAGGCCAATGGGTCAAATTTAAGACTGTAAGCTCTTTGGGCACAGGGACTGTTGTGTATGAATAGTATGTACAGCGCTGCGTAATTGAAATGAAGGATTTCAACTCGTCACTCTGCTCTCATCTATCAGCATGCCACCTTATTGGCATATGAGCACTACAGCACAGCTGATTGGCTCCCTGTGCTGCTTCTTACTTTCCCAGTCTGAGCTTGGCTGTACAGGGGTTTTAATTGGAAGTATACTCACCTCGGCTCCAATGATGCAAAGTCCTGGAGCTCCCTGCCAGCCGTTGACATCTTCGAGCATCCGGTTTACGGGTATTCAGCTGGATGTGGATGAAGAATCTGCTTTCCGCTCTGTTCTCACCTTCTATCAGCATGCTGCCTTATTAGCACATGAGCACTACAGCATAGCTGATTGGCTCCCTGTGCTGCTTTCTTCCTTTCCCAGTCAGAGCTCGGCTGTACAGGGGTTTTAATTGGAAGTATACTCACCTCGGCTCCAGTGATGCAAAGTCCTGGACAGGGGCGGACTGACCATTTGGAAATTTGGGCACTGCCCGGGGCCAGTAGGGGGCCCCATGAGATGCCCCGATACCTTTTTTTTTTTCATAGGCTTTTTTGAGTTTGGGCAAGGACACAGGGGCCCCATTATCCCCTATTGCCCGGGGGCCCAATGAGTTGTCAGTCTGGTCCTGGAGCTTCCTGCCAGTCGCTGACATCTTCGAGCATCCGGTTTAGGGGTATTTGGCTGGATGGGGATGAAGAATCTGCTTGCCGCTCTGTTCTCACCTTCTATCAGCATGCCGCCTTATTAGCATATGAGCACTACAGCACAACGGATTGGCTCCCTGTGCTGCTTCTTCCTTTCCCAGTCTGAGCTCGGCTGTACAGGGGTTGCAGGAGGCCGATACCAGGTCAAATTTTGGTGCTTGTCTTATAATACATATATGCATGGCGTGTTGGTGAACACATTCATTTGTGCCTTTTTCTATCTGCCTGGGTTTCCAATTTTATTTCTTTTAGAAGTGAGAATTTTTTTTTTGCATCCGGTGTAGATAGTAAATGGGTACAAGCAGGGGCGGAGTGACAACTCATGGGGCCTCCGGGCAATAGGGGATCATGGGGCCCCTGTGTCCTCGCCCAAACTCAAACCACACCCAAAAAAGCCTATGAGAGGTACCAGAGGCATCTCATGGGGCCCTCTACTGACCCCGGGCCCTCAGGCAGTGCCCAAATGGTCAGTCCGCCCCTGGCTACAAGTAACCCCAAGCCGCCCCCATAACCCGGGTTTTGAAGAACTTTGCAGCATCCGCTATGCATGCAAACCTCCTGGATATAAAACCCGACCACGCCGGGGCCACGGTGAGCAGGAAGCCGTGTGGTCGCTGGCCAGGCTCACTGCGGCGGCTCGCTGTCTTCCGCGTGGCTGGTGCAGTACGGAGGCTCCTTTCTAGGTCACACACACGCGGTGATGTCTATCTCCTCCATGCAGTTACATTATATCCTCATTGTGCAGCAGGCGACAGTTGTTGACAAGTTTATCACTTCGTGCCTGCTGCTCCGAGGACGCTGCGTAATGTGTTATTGCAGGCTGGGATTGCTGAGCCAGCTCTACGCGCCGAGATAGGGGCCCGGGAACCTTGTTGGCCGGTTGTCACTGCCAAGAAGGCGATAGTGTCACTTCTAGGAACTCGCTTGGACTCGCGTGCTCTGAAGTAGTTGGCCGGTTCATAGGGACACGGACCGCATGGCAAAACTCAACATCGATAGTAGATGGTTCCACTGCCACCTCTACGATCCTTCTTTATGGCCAACTTTGAAGACAATCCCCTTTTTAACCTCCGGATTGGTGATTTCTTGTTCTGGACTGCAGGATGAAATGGGGGGGAACAAATCTGCAAAACGTTTTCCAGCAGGTGGAAAAATGCGTGTTATGGATGGTATATTCATAAGTCAAAGCAGTGGCGGAACTACCAGGGTCACAAAGGTTGCATTTGCAACCGGGCCCTGGTGTTCTACCACTGTGGGGGGGCCCAAGATGGCAGGAAGGCGGCCGCTGCAAAACATGGACTTGGTTCACACTGCTGTAACATCAAAGTCGTGCTACTTGCTTGCGATTTTCTTGATGCTTGCTATTTGCTTGCAACTTTTGTGATTTAATATTGCAGTTTATGGCTCTAAAATGGCACCAAAGTGTCAAAAAATGTCCCGGGATTAGTGGGAAGGGCCCTGGGACTAGAGGAAAGAGCCCTGGGACCATTGGAAAGGTGGCCATTCATGGTTTCTTGCACCAACACCATGAAGGTTCTAGTTATGCCTGTGAGTCAAAGTATATATCAGTGGCACACCATAGACCAGGGTTCTCAACTGGGGTTCCATCGAGCCCTAGGCTTCCTCCAGAGGTTGCTGGGGGTTCCTTGAGCAATAAGCAATGTCTGCCTCAAATTGCACCAAAGTCGCAGAAAAGAAAAGGGCCCCACAGCTAAAGTAAGGGAGCTCAGAATTGGTGGAAAGAGCCTTGGGACCAGAGGAAAGGGCCCTGGGACCGATGGAAATAGCACCTATAATTAAGTATGTGTATATCACCTAACCCCAAAACCCCTCAAAAAGTCACACTTTCTCCCCAGAAAGTAATACAGTATTATAACCTTTTTGAAATTACATAAACAAATTCGAATAAATAAATATAATAATAAAATTCGAAATCAAAAAAAGTCCAATACAAAGTGTCCCAAAAATGTCCCAATACAAACAAAAATAGTGTCCGAAAATTGTCCAAATATCCAGATTTTGTTCATCCAGTAGGAAGAAATTCCCTTACATCCCGTAGTACCTCGAAAAAAACAAATTCAAAAATCTAGTGCATTACCTTTTTATAAATAATATATTCTCTCCGTGCAAAAAACAAAACACAAAAATGTGCAAAAACTATATATATATCTCTTCCGTGCACATATGAGTAAACTGTGACCACTCTGTGAACACTGCAACACTGTGTATCCACCAACACCAATAGTACTAAAAACTATTACCCTCTGTATCCATATATCAGCATCCAAATGAGATCTTCTAAAATGCTCCAAAGAAATTATTCCAAGGTCCTCAAAAGACAAGAAGGGTCTCAAGGCTCATAATCAAGGTGTAATTAAAAAGATTTAATAGCAACTTACATTAAAATTTCATTATTCCGGCTTCCAACATGCTTCCTATGTGAGTTCTATCAAGCAAATGCGATATACCATGTGTTGACAACCCACAAAATGGCCGCGGCGACACTTCCGGTCTGCGTGCGTGCGTCACTACGTCACACCCTTAACGCGTTTCGTCACTTCCCTTCAGACGAAGTCCGGAAGTGACGAAACGCGTTAAGGGTGTGACGTAGTGACGCACGCACGCAGACCGGAAGTGTCGCCGCGGCCATTTTGTGGGTTGTCAACACATGGTATATCGCATTTGCTTGATAGAACTCACATAGGAAGCATGTTGGAAGCCGGAATAATGAAATTTTAATGTAAGTTGCTATTAAATCTTTTTAATTACACCTTGATTATGAGCCTTGAGACCCTTCTTGTCTTTTGAGGACCTTGGAATAATTTCTTTGGAGCATTTTAGAAGATCTCATTTGGATGCTGATATATGGATACAGAGGGTAATAGTTTTTAGTACTATTGGTGTTGGTGGATACACAGTGTTGCAGTGTTCACAGAGTGGTCACAGTTTACTCATATGTGCACGGAAGAGATATATATATAGTTTTTGCACATTTTTGTGTTTTGTTTTTTGCACGGAGAGAATATATTATTTATAAAGGTAATGCACTAGATTTTTGAATTTGTTTTTTTCGAGGTACTACGGGATGTAAGGGAATTTCTTCCTACTGGATGAACAAAATCTGGATATTTGGACAATTTTCGGACACTATTTTTGTTTGTATTGGGACATTTTTGGGACACTTTGTATTGGACTTTTTTTGATTTCGAATTTTATTATTATATTTATTTATTCGAATTTGTTTATGTAATTTCAAAAAGGTTATAATACTGGAAATAGCACCTAGACTGATGGAAAGGGCCCCAGTGGTCAAGGTGGAACTTCATGGTTCCTTGAACTGGGGCCTTGAAGGTTCTAGTTACGCCTCTTAGTAAAGTAAATACTTAGACCAGAGACCAGAGGTTCTCAATCAGGGTTTCATGGAGCCTTAGGGTTCCTCAAGAGGTTGTTAGGGGTTCCTTGAGAAATGAGCAATTTCTGCCTCAAATCACATCAAGAGTCGCAGAAAAGGCCCTGGGATTAGTGGGAAGGGCCTCAGGACTGGAGGAAGGGACCCCGGAACCAGTGGAACAGGGCCCAGTGGTCAGGGGGGCCCTTCATAGTTTCTTGCACTGGGGCCCTGACGGATCTAGTTATGCCTCAGTATATATCACTGGCACACTATAGTCCAGGGATACTCGACAAGGGTTACATTGAACCCTAGGGTTCCTCCAGAGGATGCTAGGGATTCCTTGAACAATGTCTTCCTCTCAGATAAGTTCCCACTGACACCATTGATCTTTTTAGCTCTCTGTAAAGGGGAAATTCTTCCTATTGACCACAAGTGTAATTGTACTGTCCATCACACTCATTCAGGGTTTCTCTACCAGAGTTCCATGGAACCCTAGGGTTTCTTCAGAGGTTACTAGGGGTTCCTTGAGTAATGATCAATTTCTGGCTCTCAGATAAGTTCCCACTGACACCATTGATTTTTTTAGCTCTCTGTAAAGGGGAAATTCTTCCTATTGACCACAAGTGTAATTTTACTGTCCATCACACTCATTCAGGGTTTCTCTACCAGAGTTCCATGGAACCCTAGGGTTTCTCCAGAGGTTACCAGAGGTTCCTTGAGTAACGAACACTTTCTGCCTCTCAGATAAGTTCCCACTGACACCATTGATCCTTTTAGATAGCTGTAAAGTGGTAATTCTTCCCAATGACCACAAGTGTAAGGAACCTTCTCCCACTGACCATCACACGAATGTATCATGAGTGGTAGATATAGTCATCTTTATCAGGGGTTCCCTGAGACTGGAAAGGTTATCTCAAGAGTTCCTCTGTGTTGAAAATGTTGAGAAAGGCTGCCATAGACTCTTGAGATAACGTCCAAATGTTTTTTGGAATGAAAGGTGCAACGGTTTGGGGCCATGCAGGACCAGAAGGACCCTAAAATGTTGGACCTTTACAGCTGTGATGTGATCATTGGACATTATCTCGAAGATCCATGGTGTACTGGCAATATGCACCCATCAACCCTAACTTTATCATAACCCATTGAGGCATGGACTCCTCTAGACCTCTGAAGGTATGCTGTGCTTCTGGCACTAAGCCTTTGGTAGCAAATCCTTTAAGTCCTGTAAAGTTGTGAGGTTGGACCTCCATGAATTTTCCAGCACACCTCACAGATGCTAGATTGGATTGAGATCTGGAGAATGTTGAGGCCAAGTCAACACCTAGAACTCGTTGTGTTCCTCAAACCATTCTTGAATTCATCAGACCAGGCCACCTTCTTCCATTGCTATGTAGTCTATCTCTGATGCTCAAAAATCCATTTGTTTTTGGCTGTGGACACGGTCAGCATGGGCACCCTGACTGGTCTGCAGCCACGTAGCCCCATACACAAAAAACTGTGATTCTCTGTGTGTTCTATTACTATTGGAACCAACATTTATTTTTTCATCAATTTCAGCTACAGTAGCTCTTGTATTGAATCTGACCACACAGGCTTGCCTTCACTCCCCGCATGCATCAATGAGCTTTGGCCACCCATGGCCCTGTTGCCAGTTCACCAGGTTTTGCCGACCAGTTGTGGTCGGTCCTGAGCATTGCGGACCGGGAACAACCCACAGGAGCTGCAGTTTTGGATTTGCTCTGACTTGGTCATCCAGCCATTACAATTTGGACCTTGTCAAAGTCCCTCAAATCCTTAAACTTGTCCATTTTCTCTGCTTTTAACACATCAACTTCAGGGACAACATGTTTTTTTGCTGGCTAATATATCCCACCCACTTTCAGGTGCCATTATAACGAGATAATCGATGGTATTCACTTTACCTTTCAGTGGTCATAAAGACATATCTGTTTGGTGTATGTTTTGACTTGTGATGTTACCGGTCTCCAGCTGGTAGTTGCTACAGCACCCGTTCACTTCTTGCCGTTATCCCAACTCCACAGAATCTCAGGAGACCAACCCCCCCCCCCCACCCAGTCTCACTGTGCATGTTTCCCTATGAGATTGCGTAGAGGGGAGTGTATCCATTCCCTCCACTCAGATCTCAGATTACACTCAGCTCTCTGCTCTATGCTGTTCACTGTGTGATGTCGGATCCCAGCCTTCTGGAGCTGAGAAATTTATTTTGATCTTTGTGTTTTAAGAGGCTGTAGAGCAGTGGTCTCCAAACTGCGGCTCGGGGGCCAGATGTGGCCCTTTGCTTGCCTTTATCTGGCCCTCGGGGCACTTTTCCTCCCACTGATACAAGACACTATTCCTTTCCTCCCACCCACCAAAAATGAGGCATAATTACTGCTACAGACATCAACAATGAGGCACTATTTATCCCATTGAGACCAACTATGGGGCTCTATTTCTCCCTCTGACACCATTGATGGGCCACTATTTCCCCCCACTGATACAAACAATAGGACACTATTCCTCCCACCAACCCCAACGATGGGGCACTGTTCTTCCCACCGACACCAATGATGGGGCACTATTCCTCCTGCTGACACCAACAATTGGGCACTATACCTCCCATTTACACCAATGATGGGACACTATTCTTCCCACTGACACCAATGATGGGGCACTATTCCTCCCGCTGACACCAATGATGGGGCACTATTCCTCCCGCTGACGCCAATGATGGGGAACTATTCCTCCCACTTGCACCAATGAGGGGGCACTATTCTTCCCACTGACAACAATGATGGGGCACTATTCCTCCCACTTGCGCCAATGATGGGGCACTATTCCTCCCACTTGCACCAATGAGGGGCACTATTCTTCCCACTGACACCAATGATGGGGCACTATTCCTCCCACTTACACCAATGATGGGGAACTATTCCTCCCATTGACACCAATGATGGGGCACTATACCTCCCACTTACACCAATGATGGGGTACTATTCCTCCCACTTACGCCAATGATGGGGAACTATTCCTCCCACTTGCACCAATGAGGGGGCACTATTCTTCTCAATGACACCAATGATGGGGCACTATTCTTCCCACTGACACCAATGATGGGGCACTGTTCCTCCCACTGATACCAATGATGGGGCACTATTCCTCCCACTTACACCAATGATGGGGCACTATACCTCCCACTGACACCAATGATGGGGCACTATTCCTCCCACTTACACCAATGATGGGGAACTATTCCTCCCAGTGACACCAACGATGGGGCACTATACCTCCCACTTACACCAATGATGGGGTACTATTCCTCCCACTGACACCAACGATGGGGTACTATTCCTCCCACTGACACCAACAATTGGGCACTATTCCTCCCCCTAATACCAAAGATGTGTTGTTTACTCCCACTGATGGTGGGACAATTTCTACTCCCAATGGCCACAGTCCGGCCCCCTGAAAGTCTGATGAACAGTAAACTGGCCCTATGTTTAGATAGGTTGGAGACCCCTGCCGTAGAGGACAGGAGGCTCCCGGTAAACAGGTACAACTTATGTAGGAAGATTTGTATCGCCTGCGGCTAGTCTCTTCACTGGGTATATGTAAGGGATTACAACCACTTTTCAGGCATTATCACAAAAAGAATCATCTGTCACCCTTGATCGCAGGGCCCGGGTCACGCTCATAAACTGGTAGGACATGGCAGTATTTCCCAACGCTCACTATATAAATGGTTGTGCTCCGTGGGGTAGTAATGGTGACACACGCTGTTTTATAGTCCTCCGTGTTTAATGTATATGTTTCCAGAGCATTCTCCCAGCATTCCTGTGCGACCGCATGAAGGACGCAGGGCCGCCTGATTGCTGCAACCATTTAGGAGGCATTTTCCCTCTCCTGTTCCTTCAATGTACATCCTGTGTATAATAATTACTGGTTATAGCGGACAGCAGCGAGAAGGCTCGAGCAACAGACGCACGCGGAAATGTAATTAAACCCACAATTAGCAGTAAAAATATTATCTATGGTAATTCTCTTATGTCTTTTTAATGGCTTTAGTAATGTAGAATAAAAGGTCCCCTTTAGTTGGACACAATGAAAAATACCGCTTTAATGGCCGCTATACGTAATGGTATTTTTTTTCCTGTCCTTGTAGAGCACCAGCATGAAGCAGTGCAGAGTACAGAATACATAAAACCATTTGAATCAGTTTTTTCTCAAGTGGGGTGCCGCGAGCACAGAACCCCGTTTTTGCCCTGAATCCTCATCATGAGTCACCATGTATGGTCAGCTTTAGTTCAATGTGCAGAATTGCAGCTACAAAGACTATGAGGACCTACTATATGTACGGAGTTTCACAAGCTGGGATTCCTCAGAATGTTGGGGTTCTATGTGAGGTACCTAGGGGTTCCCCCACCTCCACCATTGCAGCAGATACCATACAATCACAAGCCGGGGTTCTTCAGAACGTTCGGGTTCTATGGGAGGACCCTAGGGGTTCCCCCACCTCCACCATTGCAGCAGATACCATACAATCACAAGCTGGGATTCCTCAGAACGTTGGGGTTCTATGAGAGGTCCCTAGGGGTTCCCCCACCTCCACCATTGCAGCAGATACCATACAATCACAAGCTGGGATTCCTCAGAACGTTGGGGTTCTATGTGAGGTACCTAGGGGTTCCCCCACCTCCACCATTGCAGCAGATACCATACAATCACAAGCTGGGATTCCTCAGAACGTTGGGGTTCTATGTGAGGTACCTAGGGGTTCCCCCACCTCCACCATTGCAGCAGATACCATACAATCACAAGCTGGGATTCCTCAGAACGTTGGGGTTCTATGGGAGGACCCTAGGGGTTCCCCCACCTCCACCATTGCAGCAGATACCATACAATCACAAGCTGGGATTCCTCAGAACGTTGGGGTTCTATGGGAGGTCCCTAGGGGTTCCCCCACCTCCACCATTGCAGCAGATACCATACAATCACAAGCTGGGATTCCTCAGAACGTTGGGGTTCTATGTGAGGTACCTAGGGGTTCCCCCACCTCCACCATTGCAGCAGATACCATACAATCACAAGCTGGGATTCCTCAGAACGTTGGGGTTCTATGGGAGGTCCCTAGGGGTACCTCCACCATTGCAGCAGATACCATACAATCACAAGCTGGGATTCCTCAGAACGTTGGGGTTCTATGTGAGGTACCTAGGGGTTCCCCCACCTCCACCATTGCAGCAGATACCATACAATCACAAGCTGGGATTCCTCGGAACGTTGGGGTTCTGTGTGAGGTCCCTAGGGGTTCCCCCACCTCCACCTTTGGTATCGCATCAGACTACCCATACTGCATATTCACTCCTGCCAAATGCTGCGCTGAATGGCAGTAGGTCAGTACCCGGGGTAGATTGATATCAGTCTGACAATACTTAAGAGGGAAACACCTGATGTAAAGGGGGACTCTATTGGGGTCCCCTGATTTCAAGGGTACTGGGACGCCTGATGTAAAGGGGACACTACTGGGGACACCTGACATAAAGGGGGACTCTACTGGGGACACCTGACATAAAGGGGGACTCTACTGGGGACACCTAATTTAAAGGGGGACTCTACTGGGGACATCTGACGTAAAGAGGGGCTCTATTATGGACACCTGATGTAAAGGGAGACTCTATTGGGGACACTGATTTAAATGGTACTGAGACACCTGATGTAAAGGGGGATTCTACTGGGGACATGTGAGGTAAAGTGGGACTCTACTGGGGACACCTGACGTAAAAAGAGACTCTACTGGGGACACCTGACGTAAAGGGGGACTCTACTGGGGACACCTGACATGAAGGGGGACACTACTGGGGACACCTGACGTGAAGGGGGGCTCTACTGGGGACACCTGACGTAAAGGGGGACTCTACTGGGAACATCTGAAGTAAAGGGGGACGCTACTGTGGACACCTTATTTAAAGGGGGACTCCACTGGGGTCGCCTGATGTAATGGAGGACTCTACTGGGGACGACTGATGTAAAGGGGGACTCTACTGGGGACGCCTGATGTAATGGAGGACTCTACTGGGGACGCCTGATGTAATGGAGGACTCTACTGGGGACGCCTGATGTAATGGAGGACTCTACTGGGGACGCCTGATGTAAAGGAGGAC
>NW_028318263.1:1062500-1197500 GCF_062004578.1 Staurois parvus | reverse complement strand
TATCCCACTTTGAATGACAATTGCGCGGTCATGCAACACTGTACCCATATGAATTTGTTTTAGCATTTTTTGAGACAGATAAAACTTTATTTTGGTGGTATTTATTCACCGCTGGGATTTTTTTTTTTTTTTTTGCTATATAAATGAAACAGTCCAAAATTTAAAAAAAAAAGTGTTTTTCTTATAAAATTTAGCAAATCTTTCTTCATGAATCTTGGCCAAAATGTATTCAGTTAAAAAATAACCCAAATTAGTTTATAACCAAAAATGATAATTTTCAAACAATTTTTTTACATTTTTATTTTATTTTTTATATTATTATTTATGGGTTTTTTGTTTTTTTTTACATACTGTCACCCAAGCAGTAGTGTCACACTGTACTACTTTTGGGGGATGATGAAGATTTTTTTTTTTTTACACTGATTGCGTTTACACCCATAAAGGCTGTAAAAGCAATCATGTCTCCTTCTCCCTGGCTGCATTCTTGCAGCCATTGAGAAATACTGTGAGAGCTGTGATTGGTCATGGCTTGTCACATGGTACAAGGCTGTTGTGAATAGCCCTGTACCATGTGACCTCTGTGATCATTCACATATTTCACACATAGTAAGCAATGATGTCAGGAAGTGACATCTTGCTACACCTATTCATGTGATCACTGATTGGCCAATCAGTGATCACATGATCGGGACCTCACACAGAGGTCCTGTACAGTGATCGGTCTTCTGCTGTGTCCAAATGACAAAGTGGGCACCGGATCTCAGGGAGCGTGCACAATCCAAAATGGCGGACGCCGTTTATGAACGGCAACCCGCCCCTGCACTGCTGCCGTCCGGCCGTTTATATACAGCGGCCAGACGGGAAGTGGTTAAGCTGCAGATAGAGGTGCTCACCTGCCATTGTCCTAATGCTTTGCTTCATGCCGAAACAATTACTGGCATGTTCAGCGACCAGAAAAAACTCAACTGGACCTTTTAAAACTTATGCCGGCCATACATGGGTTGAAATTTGACCGACTTTTCGTCCGAAAATCGGACCTAAGAATAATTGGACGATTTTAGCTCTGCTAGTGGGTCAACGGCACCGACCTATATTCATGGCTCCTCCCCTTTTCGGTGATCGGGAATGTTGGAAGATTCATGAAAAACTACCGATTTTCGACTCGATGGTCAAATCGTACAATTGTTTTTCTGAAAAGAATATGCGCATGAGCCGTGACCAGTGACGCAGAAAACTTGCATTTAGTAGTCGATTTTATCAGCGTTTCAAACGCTAAACGTGGCAAATCACGTTTATAAACGTTTGCAATTTAAATTTTTTTTTTAACTCTTCCAGTTCCCGATGCTGTCCAGAGCCTTTTTTCATCATAAAAAATGCATGCAAAGCATTTTCAAGGTGCTCAGATGGACAAAACACTGAACACAGGATGTTCCTACCAAGCTTGTCACACATTGTAATGACCAATTCACACCTCAGGCCTTTCCCACCCTTGGAAACAAAAGATATGTTAATGACCATTCACACCTTAAGTTCCTCATGAAGACCCCCTGCCAGATGGCCTTAATGACTCCCTCCACCAGACACCTTCCCACCCTTGGAAACAAAAGAAAAGTTAATGAGCAACTCACACTTAAGCTAATCTCAACAAATACTGCTGTCTCTGCTTATGTATTTCTCTGAAACAGTCTCAATTGAGTACTGATGTGCTACTTTTTTTATTTGCAGTAACATACAATTTTGAGAATAAGCTTTCGGGGTATGTTCTCTTCTTCAAGGTCCAGGCAGTACTACTTCACAAAGCAGAATGTTAGAAGAGATGTTGAGAGGGGGAGAAAAAAAACCCCAGAAAGAAACACACACAAACAAATGTACAGTTGTGTTCAAAATAATAGCAGTGTGTTGAAAAAAGTGAATAGAGCTGAAAATCCTTCTAATAGCTTTTATTTCCATCCACACAAATGCATTGGGAACACGACACATTCTATTCCAAATCAAAACATGAAGAAAAATACATCAAATTTGTGTTTTTCCTCTAAAAAAATGAAAAGTGAATATTAGACGGTTCAAAAAATCGCAGTGTTTGTATTCTTCTTTACAAACTCAAACATTCACTATATAAACTGAGAAATGTTTGAAGATTTTGCTTTCCTTTGAATGACTTCATGAATATTTGGTTGTAGTCGCACTGTTTCTGAGAACTGCTGTACATCTGTGTTGCATGGAGTCACCCAACTTCTGGCCCCTGTGATCAGGTATTCCAGCCCAGGATGATTGGACCATATTCCACAGTTCTTCTCTATTTCTTGGTTTTGCCTCAGAAACGGCATTTTTGATGTCACCCCACAAGTTTTCTATTGGATTAAGATCCGGGGATTGGGCTGGCCACTCCATAACGTCAATCTTGTTGGTCTGGAACCAAGATGTTGCACGTTTACTGGTGTGTTTGGGGTCGTTGTCTTGTTGGAACACCTATTTCAAGGGCATTTCCTCTTCAGCATAAGGCAGCATGACCTCTTCAAGTATTCTGATGTATTCAAACTGATCCATGATCCCTGGTATGCGATAAATAGGCCCAACACCGTAGTATGAGAAACATCCCCATATCATGATGCTTGCACCACCATGCTTCACTGTCTTCACAGTGTACTGTGGCTTGAATTCAGTGTTTGGGGGTCGTCTGACAAACTGTCTCCGGCCACTAGACCCAAAAAGAACAATCTTACTTTCATCAGTCCACAAAATGTTGCCCCATTTCTCTTTAGGCCAGTCAATGTGCTCTTTGGCAGATTGTAACCTCTTCAGCACATGTCTTTTTTCCAACAGTGGGACTTTGCGGGGGCTTCTTGCAGATAGCTTGGCTTCACATAGGCGTCTTCTAATTGTAACAGTCCTCACAGGGAACGTCACACCTTCTTTCATCTTCCTGGAGCTGATTGTTGGCTGAGTCCGCGCCATTTTGGCTATTCTTCTATCCATTCCAATGGTAGTTTTTCGCTTTCTTCCACGTCTTTCAGGTTTTGGTTGCCATTTTAAAGCATTTGTGATCTTTTTAGCTGAGCAGCTGATCATTTTCTGCACTTCTTTATATGTTTTCCCCTCTCCAATCAACTTTTTAATCAAGGTTCACTGTTCTTCTGAACAATGTCTGGAACGACCCATTTTCCTCAGAATTTCCTCAGCTGGGTGTACCCGGGGGCCGCAACCTGGTCTCAGCTTGCTGCAACTCCATCCCCACCATCAGAGGCTCTGGTGAAGAAGCAGGCTGGGGATTAGACTCCGCATCCTGGGGAACCCCAAGTTGACTACAAGGGCTGTCGTGACATTTCTCTCCTTTCCAGTTCACAGAACAAATTGTAGTTTTAAACCTAATTTCCAGATTCACTGTTAAGCCAGGTCCCTGCTTGAAGTATGTTTCAATTCCCAGCAATGTAGTTTTACAACTTGCATGGATTCCACAAAACATGGACTATCAGGGAAACTGAGGAAAGGTTTTTTTTTTCTTTGTTGGGCAAAGTGGTGCTAGGGCATAATTGTTGCTTTATGGTTGAAAGTGATAAAATGCATTTTTCTTCAAATGATTGCAGTCTCAAGACTTCCTAACAGCCCCTAAAGTATAGCCAAAGGCAATTTTTTTCTTTTTTTAGATTTAGAGTGGTCAGGGGTTAGAACCTTTAAGGGCCCATTCACATATAATTGCTGCATTGTGGTAAGCTTACATATGCACAGTAAACAAATTGAGTTGAGGCATCCCAGTTAGAGTAGTGAAAATCAGATATGCGCTGTTTTTTTGTTTTCTTTCTGAAGCAGCATACCACAAGGATAATAAATATGAAATATTCATGTGTAATTTAACTTTGACTCTTTGACTACAGAGAACCTAATTAGGTGAGGATCCTGGCATAGAGGGCTGGCATTGGACACATCTGGTGTGGAGTTTTGAATCTACTGATTTTTAATATCTCACCTCTTTTTACTATCATATGTTTTATTCCAGGCTGGATGCAAAGCTGCAATGGTGTTTTTCCAGTACTGCATTATGGCCAACTTCTTCTGGCTTCTGGTTGAAGGCCTTTACCTCCACACTCTGCTCGTCATCTCCTTCTTCTCAGAGAAAAAGTACTTCTGGTGGTACATCCTTATTGGATGGGGTAAGTAAAATATTTAAAACAAGTCTTCAGATTCATGGGCAACCATTCAATGACACTTGGGATTCTAGAACACTGTTAAAGCAACGCTGTTGCTAGATTAAAAATTTTAAAAAGGTCTTCCTTTAGAATTAATACTTATCTGTTGTGCTATTGATTTTCACACCTTTGAAGAGCTATGAGGGTGGTAGGACACATAGGAGACAATGGATTGAACTGCAGCGGGCAACAGAGGTCCAGACACCCAAAACCACCCAGAAGTGTTGTAGGTCCTTAAGGTTCCCCAGTTGCCAGAACTCTATAAGGGAGCAAATATTGATGGTGCACATAACAGGTGAGTATTAGCTCCTTTCTTTACAGAAAGACTCTTTCTAAATAGTTTCATCTGGTGACAGAGTCACTTTAAATAAACAGATCAACACACTCCTCTATTGTTGCACCAGCTGACCTTACTTTGGAGTATTATCAATCAGACGAGTTTCGAGACCTATTGCCATCTATTTTGCTTTCCCCTTTAATAGGTGTTGGCATTTGATGACTTTCCACTCCACCAATGTCCTCCTTTTCCATTAATATGAAGCTAAGCCCTATTCACCTGTCACATGTTCAAAGAGCGTTTACTTATTGGTCCCAAGTTGCAGTTATTGGGCAGGAAAGTGGCATTTGGATAGAACTTGGATCCAGGATTTGCCCTTAAATTGGTGAAATCAAGCCCTTAGTAACATAATGAAGCCAGGATCAGAAAGGCAGGCAAGTTGTGATGTCTACGTTTATGAGGGACATTTACAAGTCTAAAAAGGTCGGCAGGTTTACTGTATCAGTGGCAAAACTTGAACAAGCAGAAAGCTCATTGAAGCTTGCACCTGGTTAATATTGGTGCACTAGTCCTTTTGGAAAATGACAGAGCTTGCATACTCTGAAGGGTCAAGAGGTCTCAAATGTTAAACAATACACCATAAGGCCAACATTTTTGGACATCTGACCATTTCAAAACCAGTTAAACTATAAAGAAAATCATTCCATGAGATTTTGGAGTGTGTCTGGGGGAATTGATGTAATTTCCAGCCAAAAGAGCATTTGTGAGGTTAGGTACTGATGTTGGATAAGGAGACCTGGCTCACATTGAGGGTTTCAGTTCATCCCAAAGGTGTTCAGTAGGGTTGAGGTCAGGGCTCTGTGCAGGACACTCTAGTTCTTCCACACCAAACTGGTCAAACCATGCCTTTATGGAGATGTTGGTTGAGAAGACATGACCTGTTCCAATTCATCCCAAAGGTGTTCAGTAGGGTTTAAGTCAGAGTTCTGTGCAGGACACTGGAGTTCTTTCACACCAAACTGGTCAAACCATGCCTTTATGGAGATGTTGGTTGAGGAGACTTGCCTTTTTCCAATTCATCCCAAAGCTGTTCAGTAGGGATTAAGTCAGGGTTCTGTGCAGGACACTCGAGTTCTTCCACACCAAACTGATCAAACTATGTCTTTATGGAGATGTTGGTTGAGAAGACCTGACTTGTTCCAATTCATCCCAAAGGTGTTCATTAGGGTTTAAGTCAGGGTTCTGTGCAGGACATTCTAATTCTTCCACACCAAACTGGTCAAACCATGCCTTTATGGAGATGTTGGTTGAGAAGACTTGACCTGTTCCAATTCATCCCAAAGGTGTTCAGTAGGGTTTAGGTCAGGGCTCTGTGCAGGACACTCAAGTTCTTTCCTATTAACCTGATCAAACCATGTCTTTATGGAGCTGGCTTTGTGCACAGGTCACAAATACATATAGGCCCTCCCCCAACTGTTGTCATAAGGTTGAAGGGGGACAACTGTCTAAAAGAGCCTTTCTCAACCTTTTCAACATAGTGGAACCCTTGAAATACCTTTCTGGCCCTGGGGAAGCCCTGCTAAATATGACTATATCTACAACTCATGATGCACCATGGTGTGATGCTCAGTGGGAAGAATGCACCTTACACTTGTGGTCATTGGGAAAAATTGCTCCCTTACAGATAGCTGAAGAACAGTGGTGTCAGTGGGAATTTATCTGAGAGGCAGAAATAGCCATTGTTCAAGGAACCCCTAGCAACCTCTGGAGGAACCCTAGTCGAGAAACCCCAGTCTAAAATGTCTTTGTATGCGGTATCCTTAACCACTTGAGCTCCTGAGGATTTACCCCCCTTAATGACCAGGCCTCTTTTTGCTGTTTGGCGCTGCACTAATTCAAATGATAATTGCGCGGTTATGCAATGCTTTACCCAAACGAAATTTACGTCCTTTTTTTCACACAAATAGAGCTTTCTTTTGATGGTATTTTATCATCTGTGCGCTTTTTATTTTTTGCGCTATAAACAAAAAAAACACAAACATTTTGAAAAAAACAATATTTTCTACTTTCAGCTATAAAAAATATATTGCAAACTCAAAGTTAGTCATAAATTCAAGCCAAAATGTATTCTGCTACATGTTTTTGGTAAAAAAAAATCCCATGCATTAGCGGGCAAACTGGTGCTATATGGGAGGGGCGCTAACACTATCGGAAGTCACCAGTGACACTAATACAGTGATCAGTAAAAATCTGTTCACTGCAATCAATGACACTGGTGACAGGGCAGTGAAGGGGTTAACTGGGGGGGGGGCGATCAAGGGGTTAAATGGGATTACTGGTGTACTGGCGGGCAAACTGGCGCTATCTGGGAGGGGTGCTAACACTATTGGAAGTCGCCAGCGACACTGATACAGTGATCAGTAAAAATCTGTTCACTGATCAATGACACTGGTGACAGGGCAGTGAAGGGGTTAACTCGGGGGGGGGGGGGATCAAGGGGTTAGACGGCATTACTGGTGTATTGGCGGGAAATCTGGCGCTATCTGGGAGGGGCGCTAACACTATCTGAAGTCGCCAGCGACACTGATACAGTGATCAGTAAAAATCGGTTCACTGATCAGTGACACTGGTGACAGGGCAATGAAGGGGTTAACTGAGGGGGGGGGGATTAAGGGGTTAATTGGGATTACTGGTGTACTAGCGGGCAAACTGGTGCTATCTGGGAGGGGCGCTAACCCTATCGGAAGTCGCCAGTGACACTGATACAGTGATCAGTAAAAATCAGTTCACTGATCAGTGACACTGGTGACAGGGCAGAGAAGGGGTTAACTGCGGGGGGGGGGGTGATCAAGGGGTTAAATGTGACCTAGAGTGTTCTAACTGTAATTGTGTAGTGTTTTACTCACTTTTACTGTTTCTTCTTCTCTGTCTGGAACGGAATGTGTCCAGGCAGAGAAGAATGACATCATATCCTGTCCTGTGTAAACTTCAACACAGGACAGCATAGGACAGGGACCGATCATCTGATTTCAGCCAGACATCACTGGCTGAAATCTAATGATTGATCCCTCCGGGATCAAATGGTGTCACCCGCGGGTCGGCGGGAGCGCGCGCGCACCCCCTGCCAGCGAAAATGTCGGGGAGCGCGGAACCCGTTTTAAAACGTGGTTTTGTGCCTGAGTGCCGCCCTGCACACGTATATATACAGTGGCAGGGCGGCAAGCGGTTAACAGTACCCATCTCTGGAAATATCTGAATGTTTTGGTTCCTCATTCTTTTTATACTATTATTATTATACAGTATTTATATAGCGCCAAAAGATTTGCTCAGCGCTGTACATTATAGTGGGGGACAGAACATGAGACAATACAGTAACAAAACAAAACACGAGGGGTTCGAGGGCCTAAAGATAGTTGTGATAGTGAGGTGTCTACATACCTTTGCCCATATAGTGAAGGTACTCCTGAATTCCTTGCAACAAGCATATTCCCTTTTTATTCCACAAACCTCATTTAAAAAAAACATAAGAATGCGCTTGGGAAGTATGAGTTTCATAATGGAAGAGGTTTACAGATCAATACAGAGAATTCCCGGAACAATACGACTACCCCCCGACCTCCGACAAATTATCTCTGGCACGTAATCAATAGCTATAGCAGTGTATTTTCCAAATGAATTTCACTCTGACAAGCGAAATGTATTTTATCTGTAGGTGCGCCATCTGTATTTATCACAGCATGGACCCTAGCGAGAGTTTACTTTGACGATACTGGGTAAGAAAGCTTTTCACTTGAAACAGTGTTTCTTTTATTCTGAAAGCTGTGCTTAAGATATATATTTACTTTGCAGTGTTCATACAAGTATCTTTTACTGTTCCTTTTTTTCTCCTACACAAAATTATGTTAATGTATGATTTGTAAAAAAAAAAAAAAAAATGCATCAGCAAAATTGCTGAACCAGAAAATGCACTAATGCAACCCCTTTCAAGAGCCATATTTCAGCCATGTTGTCACCCGAAATCTATTTATTATAAACAGAGCTGTCACAAGACGTTGATTTGTCGGAAGACGTTCATAGTGGACTGCAACGTCTGCCAAAAATGAATTTACTTCATATATCATGACCTATTTTATAATGTATGATATCAAGGACATGACCGCTACAAGACCAGGAATGGGCCTAGTAGGTCGTTACGACCCGTTCTCTGCTCGCCGTTTTGCGTTTTTAAAAACCTCGTTACAAAATTGGATCTGGGCGTCGAGGTTTGAGTTACCCTCAGGCACTGAGGGGTTAAGCAAATCCAAACCAGTTTGGCTCATTGTACCCATGTTAGAATAAAGTTTTTATTTCACTTGTGTCAAAAACATTTGTGGTTTTATCGCCATGTTATCTCTACGCAGGTGCTGGGACACAATCGAGTCCCACCTCTGGTGGATCATCAAAGCTCCAATTTTGGTCTCCATATTGGTAAAGTATTTTACAGTCACTCTATTGAATATTTGTACAAAAAAGATATAAATAACTAAATTGTCCATTTCAGTTATACTGAGTGTGTTCTTTCCATAGGCAGACTACAACTAACATTAAACATGGCCCATTCATAGATATCGGAGATTACTTAACACAATGGTTGCTTAATGTGGAACTGTGAGGGGAAAATCCAAAAAATGTTGTATGACTTGGTGATCCTTCCATTAACTCTGTTATGTTTCAACTTCCCAACCACGGCACCTCCTGCCTGGAATTTGCATGTTCTCCCTGTGCCTGCGTGGGTTTCCTCCGGGTACTCCAGTTTCCTCCCACACTCCAAAGACATGCTGGTAGGTTAATTGGCTCCTGTCTAAATTGGCCCTAGTATGTGTATGTATGAATGTAAGTTAGGGACCTTAGATTGTACGCCCCTTGAGGGTTAGGGACTGATGTGAATGTACAATATATATGTAAAGCGCTGCGTAAATTGACGGAGCTATATAAGTACCTGAAATAAATAAATAAAACTTCTTTTTCCTGACCAAGCTGTCTGTCGAGTCAAGTCTAGTTGTCAATTCATGTCTAGTTGTCAAGTCCATCTAAGTTTGCTAGTGCCTCTAAGGCTGGCTATTAGGCATGTGCAGTCCGTTTCGTTCTGAATCGAAATCCATGCAAATTTTTCATTATTTGGAGATTCGGGTGTATTCGGATTTCAGAATTACAATCGTAAGTTCGTATTATTGAAACAAAATTTTGTCCGGAATTCTAATCAAATTTGAAAATGAAATTAGATTTGAAAACACGAATAGAATAAAATAGAATAGAAAATAAAGAAATAGAATAGAAAAGAATGCACTAGAATATAAAAGAATAGGATAGAATAGAAAATAATAGAGTAAAACAGAATAGAAAATAAAAGAATAGAATAAGATAGAATAGAAAATAAATGAATAAAATAGAAAATAAAATAATAGAATGGGAAATAAAGGAATAGAATAGAAAAAAAATTATATAATGGAAAATAAAGGAATAAAATAGAAAAAAAAAATAATAGAATGGAAAATAAAGGTATAGAATAGAAAAAAACATAATAGAATGGGAAAATAAAGGAATAAAATAGAAAAGAGAATAATAGAATGGAAAATAAAGGAATTGAATAGAAAAGAAAATAATAGAATGGAAAATAACAAAAGAATAGAATAGTATAAAAAAGAAATAGAATAGAATAAAGCCACCTTCGAAAATTGCAAAAGAATAGGTTAGAATAAAACAGAATAGAATCAAAAAGAAAAGAAAAAAATCGAATATAAAATAAAGGAATAAAATAGAAAAGAAAATAATAGAATGGAAAATAAAGGAATAGAATGGAAAAAAAATTATAGAATGGAAAATAAAGGAATAAAATAGAAAAGAAAATAATAGAATGGAAAATAAAGGAATAGAATAGAAAATTAAATAATAGAATGGAAAATAATAAAAAAACAGAATAGTATAAAAAAGAAATAGAAGAGAACAAAGCCACCTTCCAAAATTGCAAAAGAATAGATTAGAATAAAACAGAATAGAATAAAAAAGAATAGAGAAAAACGAAAGAAAAGATAAAATAAAAAAATAGACTAGAAAATAAAGGAATAAAATAGAAAAGAATAGAGTAGAATAAAAATCGAAAGAATATACCCGTCTTTCAAAGTTCAAATTTTGAATAGTATAAATTCCAATTGGAAAAAAATAGATTGCAAAAGAATAGGATAAAAAAAACATTAGAACAAAATAGACTATAACCATCTTCCATAATTTGAATTCGATACTTTTTGAATCATTGGAATTAAATTCAATTCGACTGAATTTGGAAAATTTTAATTAAAAACGAACAAACAAATCAAAACTAAACAAATTCCGAAAATTAATTAGAAGAATTGAATGAATTTAACTAAACAAAATTATTTAAATAAATCGAAAGGAAACACATGTTTTCATTCTGCACATGTCTACTGACCATACATGAGACCATTCAAATCCATGAGAATACAATGATCAGCGATTGGGACGTTCTGTCCTGCAGACTCAAGAGGAAGTAAAGGATATCCCCTTTTAGACAGTTGTTACAGGGACCAGTTTCCCTATTGGAAGATTTCTCCTCTCCTCCTGTTTTGGGGGCAACTCAAAATGTTGGATTTGCTCTCACTTTTATTGGTGGTCCAAGTAAATCTCCCCAACATGGACAAAGACAGCGATAAAAACCTCGACCCCCATTTACACCTAACATGAGCATAGCCAGGGGATTGTATAGACCTGACTCAGTACAGAATCAGATGTTTTTGTCCCCTTATGCTGACCATAGACAGGTTGAAAATTGGCCGTTTTTCGGCCGATTTTCGCACCGATAGTGGGATAATTGGTCGGCTGTTCGGGGTTTTGGCACATTTTTTTTATCGGGCATGGGGGAAAATTTGCGGCCGATTTTGACAATCGGCCGATTTTCCCAGCAATGATGGACAAATCGGCGGATCATTTTACCGATAAAAAATCTGCGCATGAGCCGTGACCTGCATGAAGAAGAAAAAGAAGAATTCCAGTCCGCGATTATATTTTATATGAAAAAGTCTTGCGGTTGCAACAATGTATCCATCTGTATCCAAATAATGTATTACAATGTTTTTATTTGGATAGAAATGGATACATTTGTTGCAACCGCAAGACTTTTTCATATAAAATATAATCGCGGACTGCAATTCTTCTTCTTCCTTCTCTTCCTTCTTCCTCCTTCTTTCTTCTTCCTCTTCCTTTTTCTCCTTCTTCTTCCTTCTTCTTCCTCCTTCTTCTTCTTCTTCTTCCTCCTTCTTCTTCTTCTTCTTCCTCCTTCTTCTTCTTCTTCTTC
The DNA here is from genome assembly GCF_062004578.1 of Staurois parvus. Taxonomy (NCBI): domain Eukaryota; kingdom Metazoa; phylum Chordata; class Amphibia; order Anura; family Ranidae; genus Staurois; species Staurois parvus. Next base: position 1,185,691 of record NW_028318263.1, on the reverse strand, counting down.
CTTCTTCCTTTTTCTTCTTCTTCCTTCTTCTTCCTTCTTCTTCTTCCTCCTTCTTCTTCTTCCTTCTTCTTCCTCCTTCTTCTTCCTTCTTCTTCCTTCTTCTTCCTCCTTCTTCTTCCTTCTTCTTCCTCCTTCTTCTTCCTTCTTTTTCCTCTTCCTCTTCCCCTTCTTCTTCCTTCTACTTCCTCTTCCTTCTTCTTCTTCTTCTTCTTCTTCTTCTTCTTCTTCCTCTTCCTTCTTCTTCCTCCTTCTTCTTCTTCCTTCTTCCTTTTTCTTCTTCTTCCTTCTTCCTCTTCTTCCTACTTCTTCTTCCTTCTTCTTCTTCTTAGTCCTTCTTCTTCCTTCTTCTTCCTCCTTCTTTTTCCTCTTCCTCTTCCTTCTTCTTCTTTCTTCTTCCTTCTTCTTCTTCTTCCTTTTTCTTCTTCTTCCTTCTTCTTCCTCCTTCTTCTTTCTTCTTCTTCTTCTTAGTCCTTCTTCTTCCTTCTTCTTCCTCCTTCTTTTTCCTCTTCCTCTTCCTTCTTCTTCTTTCTTCTTCCTTCTTCTTCTTCTTCCTTTTTCTTCTTCTTCCTTCTTCTTCCTCCTTCTTCCTCCTTCTTCTTCCTTCTTCTTCCTCCTTCTCCTTCCTTCTTCCTCTTCTTCCTTCTTCCTCTTCTTCCTTCTTCCTCTCCTTCTTCCTCTCCTCCTTCTTCTCCTTCTTCCTTCTTCTCCTTCTTCCTTCTTCTCCTTCCTTCTTCTTCCTTCTTCTTCCTTCTTCTCCTTCCTCCTTCTTCCTTCTTCCTCTTCCTCCTTCTTCTTCCTTCCTTCTTCTTCTTCTCATTGTATGGTGTGCTCCCCTGTCTCTGCAAGGGACTGAAGTTATGGGGTTAATGCCGGCCATAGACGGGACAAAAATCGGCTGATTTTTTTTAATGTTGGTGGTAACATCGGCTGATCAAACGACTGATTTTTTGTTTTTTTTTTGTTTTTTTTAAATCGGCCGATGTTCAACCCATCTATGGCCTGCATTAGGCTTTAAAATGGGAGTGCCCGAAAGCCCACATAAACATGTTTTTCTGAAACTCTCATTAAAGTCTATGGGGACAGAAACACGATTCTGCTTCACATACAGGCAACACAACAGGTATGACTGGGCCCATTGAAAATAATGTGATTCCTCATGGTGCGTTTTCAAGTGTGAATGGGGACTTTAGGAGAGGTTCTAATCCCTTACCACTCTTATCCAAATCCCCCCGAAAATGTTTTTGCCTTTAATTATGCTTTAATGTGTTATTATGTAACTTCCAGCGTTTTAATCAGAGGAAGATCTGGGGGGGGGGGGGGTCGGGCTGATGCAGAAATTATCAGGAAAAGGCCATTTTCAGGATTGGATCTGAATGTCGTATCTCAAACCACGTGAATCTTTTTCTAATTACCAAAGCACTCAGCACATAGGACTAAACTGGGTGTCACTAGTTCTCATTGACAGATTTTGGGGAAGGGGTGAGAAGTTGTGGAGGGGTTTTATGAAATGGTTGTGATGACCACATAACATTGCCGTTCTTTATGTTTCAAACCGTTTGATATAATTATACAGTCAGATCTGAGCATAAAACTCATCAATGTATTAAAAAAAATCTAAGCAGAGATGAGCACAATGTTTGATCTTTTTCCTGTTGAGTCGTTAGTGGTAACATTGGTGTAAGAAAGCAAAAGGTTTGGCCAACAGGTTCGATTAAAATTAGACACCAATTTGTAATTTCCTGCTGCTGTAAATCAGGGGTCTCCAAACTTTCTAAACAAAGGGCCGGTTAAGTGTCCATTAGACTTTAGAGGAGCCAGACTGAGGCTAGTAGGGTTAGAAAATGCCCCAATGTCAGTGGAGTAGACAATGTTTAGTGGTCAACAGGAGTAAAAAAAAAAAAAGGAATTACATAGCACCTATGATCAGTAGCTGGAGGACTAGTGTCCCATCATGGGTATTAGTGGCAGGACTAGTGCCCCATCAGTGTCAATGAAAGGAATAGTGCCCCATTGTTAGTGGCAATGGAAGGAATAGTGCCCCATTGTTAGTGGCAATGGAAGGAATAGTGCCCCATCATTGGCGTTAGTGGAAGGAATAATGCCCCATCATTGGTGTCTGTCAGTGGGAGGAATAGTGTCCCATGATTGGTGTCAGTGGGAGGAATAGTGCCCCATAATTGGCATCAGTGGAAGGAATAGTGCCCCATTGTTGGTGCCAATGGAAGGAATAGTGCCCCATCATTGGCGTCAATGGGAGGAATAATGCCCCATCATTGGCATCAGTGGAAGGAATGGTGCCCCATCATTGGTGTCAGTGGGGGGAATAGTGCCCCATCATTGGCGTCAGTGGAAGGAATAGTGCCCAGTCATTGGTGTCAGTGGGAGGAATAGTGCCCCATCGTTGGTGTCAGTGGGAGGAATAGTGCCCCATCATTGGCGTTAGTGGAAGGAATAATGCCCCATAATTGGCATCAGTGGAAGTAATAGTACCCCATCATTGGCGGTAGTGGAAAGAATAGTGCCCCATCATTGGCGTCAATGGAAGGAATAGTGCCTCATTATTGACGTCAGTGGAAGGAATAGTGCCCCATCATTGGTGTCAGTGGGGAGAATAGTGCCCCATCATTGGCATCAGTGGAAGGAATAGTGCCCCAATGTTGGTGCCAATGGAAGGAATAGTGCCCCATCATTGGCATCAGTGGAAGGAATGGTGCCCCATCATTGGTGTCAGTGGGGGGAATAGTGCCCCATCATTGGTGTCAGTGGGGGGAATAGTGCCCCATCATTGGTGTCAGTGGGGGGAATAGTGCCCCATCATTGGTGTCAGTGGAAGGAATAGTGCCCCATCATGGCGTCAGTGGAAGGAATAGTGCCCCATAATTAGCATCAGTGGAAGGAATAGTGCCCCATCATTGGCATCAGTGGAAGGAATAGTGCCCAGTCATTGGTGTCAGTGGAAGGAATAGTGCCCCATCATTGGCGTCAGTGGGAGGAATAGTGCCCCATCATTGGCGTCAGTGGAAGGAATAGTGCCCAGTCATTGGTGTCAGTGGGAGGAATAGTGCCCCATCATTTGTGTCAGTGGAAGGAATAGTGCCCCATCATTGGTGTCAGTGAAAGGAATAGTTCCCCATCATTGGTATCAGTGGGAGGAATAGTGCCCCATCATTGGTATCAGTGGGAGGAATAGTGCCCCATCATTGGTATCAGTGGGAGGAATAGTGCTCCATCATTGGTATCAGTGGGAGGAATAGTGCTCCATCATTGGCATCAGTAGAAGAAATATTGTCCCATTGTTGGTGTCTGTGGGAGGAATTATGCCCCGCTGTTGGGTGTCAGTGAAAGGAATGGTGCCTTATCATATTTTCTGCAGGAGGAATGATGCCCTAAGAGCCAGCTAAAGGCAAGCAAAGGGCCGCAGTTTGGAGACCACTGCTCTAAATTTACTGCCTACAAATATTTTTGAGCCAAATCTTCTTTGTGTCATGTTGAAACACAGGCTGTAGAGCAGAATTACAAAAACAAGAAAAAGAAAAAAAAACTGATTTGTTATATTTTGTATTGTTTTGAAAAATGTATTAATTCATGTCAATTATTATCAGAAATGTTGAATGAAAGTAAATGTAAACCCAATCCCTTGAATCTTACATAAACATTTAAGATCCATACAAAAGTTGCTTTCATTTGTTTTCTAATCTGCAGCTTTCGCTAACAGAATGCCTGTGTAGGGACACACCTATCTCACCATATCCAAAAACAGAAAATTGTAAAAAAAATGTCCTTTTTAACGGAAACAGAAAATTGTTATTAAATACTTACTGTAATTTTCCTCTCCTGATTAACGCCATGGCAGTGTAAGAATGGGTAGACTCCACCCTCGCCTCTACCCCACAGGGTAATTCAGTAGTTACACAGTTGGTAAGGTTGGATAAAGACACCAGTCCATCCAGTTCCAACCATGCGGGTGTGTGTGTTCATCTTAAGACTCATATCCCTGTATGTTGTGTTCTCTAAGAAGCCCATCCAAGAGTTTTTTGAAACTCAATACTTTCCGCTGACACCATCGATTGTGGAAGAGAGTTCAACATCCTTACTGCTCTGACAGTGAAAAAAAACCCCTACGCAGTTTAAGGGGAAACCACTTCTCCGATTTCAGTGAGTGGCCCCGTGTATTCTTATACTCTCTGAGACTGAATAGTTTATCCTTTATGCCAGAATCGCCATTGAGATATTTGTATACCGCTATCATATTCCCTCTCAAGAGTCTCTTCTCCAGGAAAAATACGTTTTTAACTAGTTGCCGCCAGGCCTATAGCCAGATGGCAGCTGGGCGAAAACCTCATCCCTCTGGGTGGACGCCATATGGTGTCTTTTTCAGAGCTTGCATTGCGCATGCCCGCAGGGCGGCGCAATCTGTCACCGGCCGTGTACCTCGGACACGGCCGATGACAGATCTGTGTACCAGCCCCTTTGCCAGTACCATGTGACCTGCTGTGACCAATCACAGCAGGTCACATGACAGTTGTATACAATGGATGGCTTCCTTTTATGCCATCCATTGTATACAAGTGTGTCTAGCTGTGAATGGTCACAGCGATCACATGCACAAGCTGGGCCAATCACAGCCCAGCTGTTTCATGTGATTAGCCGTGGCCAAATCACAGCTAATCACAAAACCCCCCCCCCTGAATTAATCGATGTCATTCAGGTAAATGCTTGCTTATAGCAAAGTAATTCTTTGCTATAAGCAAGAAGAAAATGATAAAATTTCAGTTTGGGTACAGTGTTGCACGATCGCGCAATTGTCATTCAAAGTGTGAGAGCGCTGAAACCTGAAAATTGGCCCGGGCTGGAAGGGGGTAAAAGTGCCCGGTATGGAAGTGGTTAATATCTGTAGCCGTTCCTGGTAAATGAGGTTCTCCAGTCTTCTTGTTAACTTTGTTGCCCTTCTCTAGACTCTCTTTGGTTCCAGGACATCCTTCCTGAGGACTAGTGACCAGAACTAGAGAGCATACTCCATATATCACCGAACCAGACTTTTGCCTCCTATTTACGAACAAGTTCCGTTCCTACAGCTCGTTCATAAGTTCAACTTGTTCGTAAGTCCTACAAAGATCAGCGTTTGCAGACAAAGGCTGCATGCCCTGATCAATGTGTTCTGGTGGGAGGAATCCCCGTGTCAGAACACAAAGGCACAATGGGGGGATCGTCGCACCAACATTGTTTGTGATGGTACGGCGATCTGTCTGGGTTTTTTTTTTGTTAAGCCCACTGGGTTGAATGAAAAAAAATGAGTGTACCCAGCTTTACAGGATTGGAACATGCTTGAAACTTCGTACGTTGAACGATGGAACTTATTGTAAGGTGTACTTATCCTTTAAGTACCTTACTGCACAGTGGGATTCATTTGTCAAGACTGGAGAATGCAAAATCCGGTGCAGCTGTGCATAGAAACCAATCAGCTTCCAGGGCTTTTGTCGACGCTTAATTGAACAAGCTGAAGTTAGAAGCCAATTGGCTACCAGGTACAGCTTCACAAGATTTTGCACTCTCCAGTTTTAGTAAATCAAGCCCAAAGTTTCCAACTGCAGGTCATATTTGCTCCTCTACCGTTATGTTGTTGGAAGTTATGCATTTGACGTCAAATGTAAATCAAAAATTAATTTAGAAATTCATTTTGCTCCTTAAAACAATTATTAATGAATACACGTTAGGTCAGGTGAAGGGTCACAAGAGATACATTTTGAGGCTGATCCTGTGCACATAACTAGCCTACTCAACAAATGGAATGGACCCTATGCTGCCATGGAGTTAATCAGGAAAGGAAAATTATGGCAAATATTTGATCATTTTTAGTTTTTCCTCATTAACACCATGACAGCATTTGAATGGAAAAAAGCTAATCCCAAACAAGGGTGGGATGCAGAACATGTAAGGCTTCAATCACATAGGACCCCTATTTTGAGGTTGATCCAGTTCACGTGTTCTATAGCTAGCCTATATTTGTTAATTTTCAGTTTTCCTTCATTAACACCATGGCAGCATATGAATGGGAAATAGCTCGCCCTAAACAAGGGTGAGATGCAGAACATGTAAGGTTTCGATCACATAGGACCCCACTTCCATAAATTTTGAGGCTGATCCAGTTCACGTGTTCTATAGCTAGCCTACTCAACTACCAGAAGGGACCCTTTGCTGCCATGGAGTTAATCAGGAAAGGAAATTTGTGGTAAATATCTGTCAATTTTCGGTTTTCCCTCATTAACACCATGGCAGCATATGAATGGGAAATTGCTAGCCCTAAACAAAGGTGGGATGCAGAACATGTAAGGTTTCAATCACATAGGATCCCACTTCCATACATTTTGAGACTGATCCAGTTCACATGTTCTATAACTAGCCTACTCAACTACCAGAAGGGACCCTATTCTGCCATGGAGTTAATCAGGGAAGGAAAATTATGGTAAATATTTGTCAATTTTCAGTTTTCCCTCATTAACACCATGGCAGCATATGAATTGGAAATAGCTAGCTCTAAACAAGGGTGGGATGCAGAACATGTAAGGTTTCGATCACATAGGACCCCACTTCCATAAATGTTGAGGCTGGTCCAGTCCACGTGTTCTATAGCTAGCCTACTCAACAACCAGAAGGAACCCTTTGCTGCCATGGAGTTGATCAGGAAAGGAAAATTATGCTAAATATTTGATAACAATTTTTAGTTTTCCCTCATTAACACCATGGCAGTATATGAATGGGAAATAGCTAATCCCAAACAAGGGTGAGATGCAGAACATGTAAGGTTTCATCCCCAACTATATCTATCTGAAACATTAACACCAAAAATTATAGGATAAAGATGCTAGCTTCACACGTGGACTGATTCAGCCTCAAAATTGATGGGAGTGGGGTCCTATGGGGTAAGAGCAAAGTTGGAGCTTTTAGCTCTGATGAAGAGGGGACCCACCATGTCAACATCTGCAGACCCGTGTGAAAATTTCCCAGGAAACGGGAAGTATGCATAGCGGTTCCAGTGGCTGTGTAGTTGGATGTTTGTGATGAGCTTGTCCTTCTTCTCGGTTTGTGAGTATAACCACCTATTTCCCCTTTTTTAATAAACGGTGACTAAGGATAATGCGCTAGACTGGTTCTCTTATACGAAGTTGGAGTCTACCCATTTGTATGCTTGGAGTTATTCAGGGAAAACAGATTTTCTAAATCAAAAATCAGGTAAACTAAGCCACTGAATGTTCAATAACTTCTTTTTTCAGATATTTTTGGAAGAACTCTTTCATATCGTAAAGTGTATTTTACTATTGCTGTATGTTCTTTATTATATGTGTTGTTTTTGTGTATTGTGTGGTTGTGTGAAGCTGCACAGTCGTGGCAATTCCTAATTAACGATTTTTACCCGCCATGTCATCTGTTCCCGGTCCGGCTCCGCTTCGCCTCGCATAGCTGTATCTTTTGGGCTTGACATCATCATACTTGCGATATATGACACAAAGTCCCAAGCAGGCTGATGTCAGGCCCAAGATGGCTGCTATCCTGTCTCGCTATACATGACTTAATTCCGCCGCTATCTGAATGCAACTACAAGGCAGGCAGTAATGAAAATTGGTTTGATTTTTTTTTTTTTCTTCCTTCGATGTTTGTTAAAGCTACGTTTTTCCCTGTCGATCTCAAATGTTGTTTTGTATCAGAGTAATGTCTTTTGTGTTTTGATTTTTTTTTTTTAGGTCAATTTTATCCTTTTCATCTGTATCATCAGGATTTTGGTCCAGAAGTTGCACTCGCCAGATGTTGGGAGGAACGAAAACAGTCAATATACGTAGGTGTCCGTTTTACGTGATTTATATATTTTTTTAAAGCAGAAGTAAATTGCAAACACTTTGAAATTGCAAGTTAAAGAATAGTTCATGCATGCAAACTCACAAATCTGAAATCGTAAAGTGGACATATCATTGGGCAGATTTTTTATCTGAACTGCAGCATGTTCTAGTGTTGCATTTGGATATTACATCCCACAGAGATCACAATACTCCTCCCAATCAAGCCTTCATCTGAACCATGGGAGTTAATATGGAGTTAATATGAACTCTACTACCCGCTGAAAAGTCTATTCTGTCATTTTGAGCCTGCTTCAGAACTACCGTATTTTTCGCTCCATAAGACGCACCTGACCATAAGACGCGCCTAGGTTTTAGAGGCAGAAAACAAGAAAAAAAATATTCTGAACCAATGGACTGCAGACATAGTACAGGAGATGACCAGAGACTGCGGACACAGTACAGGAGATGACAAGAGACTGCGGACACAGTACAGGAGATGACCAGAGACTGCGGACACAGTACAGGAGATGACCAGAGACTGCGGACACAGTACAGGAGATGACAAGAGATTGCGGACATAGTACAGGAGATGACCAGAGACTGCGGACACAGTACAGGAGATGACCAGAGACTGCAGACATAGTACAGGAGATGACCAGAGACTGCAGACATAGTACAGGAGATGACCAGAGACTGCGGACACAGTACAGGAGATGACAAGAGATTGCGGACATAGTACAGGAGATGACCAGAGACTGCGGACACAGTACAGGAGATGACCAGAGACTGCGGACACAGTACAGGAGATGACCAGAGACTGCGGACAGTACAGGAGATGACCAGAGACTGCGGACAGTACAGGGGATGACCAGAGACTGCGGACATAGTACAGGGGATGACCAGAGACTGCGGACACAGTACAGGAGATGACCAGAGACTGCGGACATAGTACAGGAGATGACCAGAGACTGCGGACATAGTACAGGAGATGACCAGAGACTGCGGACATAGTACAGGGGATGACCAGAGACTGCGGACATAGTACAGGAGATGACCAGAGACTGCGGACACAGTACAGGAGATGACCAGAGACTGCGGACACAGTACAAGAGATGACCAGAGACTGCGGACATAGTACAGGAGATGATCAGAGACTGCGGACACAGTACAGGAGATGACCAGAGACTGCGGACACAGTACAGGAGATGACCAGAGACTGCGGACACAGTACAGGACATGACCAGAGACTGCGGACACAGTACAGGAGATGACCAGAGACTGCGGACACAGTACAGGAGATGACCAGAGACTGCGGACACAGTACAGGAGATGACCAGAGACTGCAGACACAGTACAGGAGATGACCAGAGACTGCAGACACAGTACAGGAGATGACCAGAGACTGCAGACACAGTACAGGAGATGACCAGAGACTGCAGACACAGTACAAGAGATGACCAGAGACTGCGGACACAGTACAGGAGATGACCAGAGACTGCGGACACAGTACAGGAGATGACCAGAGACTGCGGACAGTACAGGAGATGACCAGAGACTGCGGACATAGTACAGGAGATGACCAGAGACTGCGGACATAGTACAGGAGATGACCAGAGACTGCGGACATAGTACAGGAAATGACCAGAGACTGCAGACAGTACAGGGGATGACTAAGAGACTGCTGACCTTTGGGGTGGGAGGGGGAGCGGGTACCTGAATTTGACAGGTACCTGCTCCCACTTCCGCGGAGTTGTCCTCCCTTTAGTGTGGGCCCCCGGCTGACAGCCGGGTGCCCAGTGCGCATGCGCGAGAAGCGATGCGCTTTGTGAATGGCCCGGAGCCTTCTGGGACCTGTCATGTGTCCCAGAAGACGCCGTACCATTTACAAAGTGCAGCGCTTCTCGCGCATGCGCACTGGGCACCCGGCTGTCAAGCCAAGATCCTACACAAAAGAAGTCGGCGCGGGAAGACTGTGCAGCGCTGGACCGAGGAACAGGTAAGGTCCTGCTGCAGAGCTGAGCGGGCGGCACGGTATTTTGACACAGCGGCGGTGGAAATACCAGACCGGCCGCTCCATATTCGCTCCATAAGATGCACTGACATTTTCCCCCCTTTTTTTGGGGGGAAAAAAGTGCGTCTTATGGAGCGAAAAATACGGTACATAAAGCTTTGTATCATTTGATAAGTGCGCCAAAGGGTTTGATCCCCAAGTATTGGCAGGTGAAGGAGGTCCCAAAGATTGTGGATTGGATAGACAGAGTGGAGGGTATTGTTCAAAAGGAGGAATTGAGATGTCTAGAAGAAGATAAAATGGAGGTGTTCAGGAAAAGGTGGAGTAGCTGGATGAAATTTAAGACCTCGGAAAATTATATAGAATTAATTGGAGTAAAGGGGGTATTACAGAAGACTTGATAAAAGTCTTAAAAAAGTTATAATGGTCTAAAGAAGGAATATTTCCTGATACAGATAGAAATTAGAGTAAGAAGGGGAGAGGGGGTAGTGGGAGAATGTGGGTTGGGGATGGGGTGGGTAAGGGTTATAAATATTATAGGAAATGCATCTTTATGAGGTGTAATGTGTTTTTTATATATTGTTTGTATAACGAATAAACAAATAAAAATTTAAATAAAAAAAAAAATAAGAGGAAAATTAAATATGGACTCTGCTGGGAAGGCTTTCCACAAGATTTTGGAATGCGTCTGTGCCGAAAGAGCATTTGTGAGGTCAGGTCAGGGGTGTATTTACCACAAGGCATTTGCTTAGTTTGGCATTTTTTAGGGGGGCAGTGCCACCCCCCAAAAGAAGGGATGGAAGAAGGGACACACGCAGCATGGATACCAAGTGGGATCTGAGAGACGCTGCGGGCTGCTTGATGGTGTAAGCATAGCCTGACTCTTGCTCCCGAGGATGTCCAGAACTGTGAGGGTGAGCGTCTTATCTCTTGCCGGGGTGGGGGCGGGGGTTGCCAGTGTATGGGGGGCGGTGGTAGTAGAAGGCTCTCTCAGGTGGGCCTGGGGTATTGTTGGTCAATGTCAAGCTCTCCTCGTGGGGGAGGGGGGTGTTGGTTGGTGTCAGGGTGTCCTGGGGGGGCAATGTTTGTGTTGCTTAGGGCAGCATGAAACCTAAATATACCACTGGGTCAGGTACTGATGTTGAATGAGATGTCCTGGCTTCCAATTAGCATTCCAATACATCCCAATGGTATTACGTAGGGTTGAGATCAGGGCACTGTGGAAGCCCCTCAGGTTCCTCCACACCAAGTTGGTCAAACCATGTCTGGCCACTTTATTTGGTACACCTTGCTAGTGCCAAGAAAATATCCCCCACTGCAGGATGGATCCATGCTTTCATGTTCTTGACACCAAATTCTGACCCTACCATCTGAGTGTCACAGCAACCAGTCTGCCCACTCACCTCTGACATCAACAAGGCATTTTCCTCAACTTGCACTCACTGGAGATTCTCTTTCTTGGACCAATCTCTATAAACTAGAGATGGGTGTGTGTGTGAATCCCAGTAAATCAGCAGTTTTTAAAATACTCAGACCAGCCTGTCTGGCACCAAAAACCAAGCCACGTTCAATGTCCCTTAAATCCCCTTCCTTCCCCTTTTTGATGCTCGATTTGAACTTTAGCAAGTCATCTTCACCACATCTAGATGCCTAAATGCATTGAGTTGCTGCCATGTGATTGGCTAGCAATTTGTGTTGCCAAGTAAATGAACAGGCGTACCTAATAAAGTGGCCAGTGAATGTAGAGCTGGCTTTGTACACAGGGGCACAGTCATGCTGGAACAGAAAAGGGCCTTCACCAAACTGTTACCACAAGGTTGCAAGAGCACCATTGCCTGCAATGTCTTTGTATGCTGTAGCCCAGGGGTCTCCAAACTTTCCAGTAAGAAAGCTCCATCATATATTTTACACATGTCCCAGGGCTGAAATAACCTGTCTGTCCAGATAGCTGTCCAGAGGCTGCCAGCCCAGGTACCAGTTTGAATGCTCACCAGCAAAAGTATGGCTCATTCCAGGAGAGTTTTTTAGAGATTTGTTGCAGTACTTGAACAGAGGTGGGTAGAGGGATCAATGCAGGGTACTCCCAAAACCCACACAGGCACAGAAGGACAGATTCTCAGGCAGTGCTTCGGTAGCTGCTTTAACCATTTGCCGCCCGCCCTATGCCTGAATGGCGGCCGGCAAATGTCATCAGCGTTCCGGGTGGACGCCATATGGCGTCCTCCCGCACATGTGCAGATTGCGCTCCTGCAGAGCCATGCGATCTGTCACCGGCCGTGTACCTCGGACACGGCCGATGACAGATCTGAGTATCGGCCCCTGTTGCCGGTACCATGTGACCTGCTGTGACCAATCACAGCAGGTCACATGACAGTTGTATACAATGGATGGCTTCATTCATGTCATCCATTGTATACTAGTGTCTAGCTGTGAATGGTCACAGCTATTCACATGCACATGTCATGTGATTAGCTGTGGCCAAATCACAGCTAAGCACAAAAGAAAAAAAAAAAAAAAACCCTGAATGAATCGATGCCATTCAGGTAAATGCTTGCTTATAGCAAAGTAATTCTTTGCTATAAGCAAATTGTGTAAAAAAAAAAAAAAATACTGATCACTTCCCCAAAGTAGTACAATGTTACTATGGTAACATTGTACTACTTTGGTCATAGTGAAATATGAAAAATAAATCTTAAAAAAAATGTAATTAAAAATAATTTAAAAAAATTAAAAATATATTTTTTTTTCATACTGTCACCAGTCAGTGTCCCTGATCACCGCCATGCCAGTTATATGATGACGCTGTACTGCACTGGTTACAATATGTAAAAAAAAAAATAGTGAAACTAATTTTTTTAATTTTTTAATTTTCTGAAAAATTATGACAAAAAAAATACAACTTCAAAAAACTCGCCATGCCTCTTATGAAGTACGTCGGACTGTCTACTTTGCAAAAAGCGGTCATTTGGGGGATATCTGTACTGTCCTGACATTTGGGGGATATCTGTACTGTTCTGACATTTGGGTGATATATGTACTGTTCTGACATTTGGGGGATATCTGTATTGTTCTGACATTTGGGGGATATCTGTACTGTTCTGACATTTGGGGGATATCTGTACTGTTCTGACATTTGGGGGATATCTGTACCGTCCTGACATTTGGGGGATAGCTGTACTGTTCTGACATTTGGGGGATATCTATACTGTTCTGACATTTGGGGGATAGCTGTACTGTTCTGACATTTGGGGGATATCTGTACTGTTCTGACATTTGGGGGATATCTGTACTGTGCTGACATTTGGGGGATAGCTGTACTGTTCTGACATTTGGGGGATATCTATACCGTTCTGACATTTGGGGGATATCTGTACTGTTCTGACATTTGGGGGATATCTGTACTGTTCTGACATTTGGGGGATATCTGTACTGTTCTGACATTTGGGGGATATCTGTACTGTGCTGACATTTGGGGGGATATCTGTACTGTTCTGACATTTGGGGGATATCTGTACTGTTCTGACATTTGGGGGATATCTGTACTGTTCTGACATTTGGAGGATATCTGTACTGTTCTGACATTTGGGGGATATCTGTACTGTTCTGACATTTGGGGGGATATCTGTATTGTTCTGACATTTGGGGGATATCTGTCCTGTCCTGACATTTGGGGGATATCTGTACTATTCTGACATTCTTGGACCTCAAGAAATTAGATTGGCTGTCAGTACTTCAGGATTGATCAATATTCAGATCTATACCATAGTTTGTGAACTCTATAACTTTCCTACAAACTAAATAATACATCCTAATTTGGGTTATTTTCACCAAAGACATGTAGCAGAATACATCTCGGCCTAAATTTATGAAGAACAATTATTTATTTGCAAACTTTTATAACAGAAACAAAGAAAAACGTGTGTTTTTTTTCAAAATTTTTGGTCTTTTTTTGGTAATTTAGCAAAAAATAAAAACCCCAGCGATGATTAAATACCATCATAAGAAAGCTCTAGTTGTGTGAAGAAAATGATAACATTTTAGTTTGGGTACAATGTTGTATGACCGCGCAATTGTCATTCAAAGTGTGAGAGCTGAAACCTGAAAACTGGCCTGGGCAGGAAGGTGTAAAATTGCCCGGTATTGAATTGGTTAAGTATTGCTTTGGGGTAGAGGGGACAGCCAGCTAGTCTGAGACTCCATTTGAGCACTTACACTCTTTGTAGCAACCTTTGGCATCTAACCCTCAAAGCACCAGCTCTAGGCAAAAGGTCCTACTCACAATGTCCGGAAACAGCTTGCCAACTTCTCTGCAACACTCTTCAGTGAACAGGTTCCCTCTCACCTCAGCTGCTACAGTTGGTGTCTTCCAGCAAGGTTCTTTAATTTCACGATGCTCCAGGACCTCAGCCAAACAGATTACATCAGTAATAAAGCCTTCCTCCCAAGGGTAACGTCCCCCAGGAGAGAGAGCGCTGATCAGACCCTCCCAAACATTTATATTCTCGCCAGCCAAACCCTCTGGGTCAGCCTTCCAGGAATTGACTGAGGTATTCATAACCCAGTGATTGACCCTCCTACTTTAAAGTATCAGATTTTTGAATTACAATAGTAACGAATTTAAACGAATCTGAAATTTCGACTCAAATCAATTTTGAAACAAATTTGAAAACAAAATCTTTTTTCCTTCAAAGATTGTGTGTATTGGAATATAGTCATCTTCTGAAATTCGAATTTTGAAAATAATAGAATAGATTAAAACAGAATAGAATATACAATGAAGAAATAGGATGGAAAATTAGAGATTAGAAAATAAATTAATAGAATAGAAAAAATAATAATTTACAATAGATTTGAATAGAACAGAATAACATAGAATATAGCCATCTTCCAAAATTTAAATTTCGAAAAGGAATGGGATAATAAGAATAGAATAGAAATAATAGAATAAAATAGAACATAAAAGACTAGAATAGATTAAAATGGAAAAGAATAAAATAGAAAGAATATAGCCATCTTCCGAAATTCAAGTTTCGAAAAGAATAGAATAAAAAAAGGATAGAATATAAAATAAAGGACTATAATAGAAAAGAATGGATATATTAGAATTTTAAAAAATAGAATAGAAAATATAGAATAGATAATAAAATAGAAAATAAAAGAATATAATAGACTAGAATAGAATATAATAACATAGAGAATAAAATAATAGCAAAAAATACAGTAGATTAAAACAGAATAGAATAATAGAATAGAATAAAATAGAACAAATATATCCGTCTTCCAAACTTTGAATTTTGAATAGAATAAAATAGAATAGTGGTCTTCTGAAATTTTAGTTTCGAAAAGCATAGAAAAGGATAGAGTAAAACAGAATATAAAATAAAAGAATAGAATAGAAAATAAAGGAGTAGAAAAGAATGAATATATTAGAAATGAAAAAAAGAATATATAAGAAAAAGTAGAACGGATTAGAATAGAATAGAAAGAACATAGCCATCTTCCAAAATTTGAATTAAGAAAAGCGTAGAATAAAACTGAATAGAAAAGAATAGAATAGAAAATAAAAGGCTAGAATAGAAAAAAATAGATTAGAGTAGAATAAAATACAAATAAAATAGAATATAGCCCTCTAATGAAATCTGAATTTTAAAAAGAATAGGCTAGAATCGAATAAAATAGAATAAAAAAGAATAGAATAGAAAATAAGAAAAAATAGAATGGAAAAAAATAGATTATAACAGAATAGAATTAAATAAAAATAGAATAGAATATAGCTGCCTGCCGAAAATTTCAAAAAGAATAGAGTAGATTAAATAGAGTAGAATAGAAAGAAATAATAAATTATAATAGAATACAATAAAATAGAACATTGCCATCTTCCAAAATTCGAATAGAATAAAATATTATTATAATACATTATAATAGAATAGAATATATCTGTCTTCCAAAATTCGAATTTCGAAAAGAATAGAATAAAATAGAATAAAAAATAATAGAGTAAAACAGAATAGAAACTGAAAGAATAGAAAAAAGTTAGAATAGAATAAAACAGAAAGAATGTAGCTCTCTTCCGAAATTCTAATTTTGAATAGAATAGAACCAGCTGTTCTTCACAGTTAATTTGGATCGGATATTTTCGATTTGAATTCGATTCGAATACTTCAGATCGATTGAGAAAATTTTAATCTGGTCGAAAACGATTAAATGAAACGCAACGAATTTTATTACAAATGCAACTAAACGATGGTAACTTAACGAATCGATATGAAACAAAACAATTTTTTTCATTCTGCACCTGTCTAGTTCTGTCCTGCATGCTGGGGAAGGCATGTGTTCAGCTGCCAGTGGACCTCTGCTGGCCTGCAGTGAGACCTGTGTGTGAGCACTGTGGGCCCACATGGAGGATACGCCACTGACGGTAACTGTGTCCCAGATAGAACTTTGTAGTGGCCACACTTTGGAGTGTCCTGCTGTAGCATTAACTGCTCCCTTCACTCAACTATTAGTAGGGTTGGGGGGGGGGGAAGTTCACATACGTTTGGCCATATATATTGTATTTTTTGGGGCTTAACCCCCTCGGTGGTATTCCCGAGTGTACAGTTTCAAGAAAAAGTATGTGAACCCCTTGGGATTACGTGGAGTTTTGCATGAATTGGGCATAAAATGTGCTCTGAACGTCATCTAAGTCACAACAATAGAAGAACACAGTCTGCTGAACATAATACTACACAAACATTAGATGTTGCCATGGTTTAATTGCACATAACATGTAAACATTCACAGTGCAGGGAGGAAAAAGTATGTGAACCTTTGGACTTAATAACTGGTTGACCCTCCTTTGGCAGCAATAACCTCAACCAAACGTTTCCTGTAGTTGCAGATCAGACCTGCACAACGATCTGGAGTCATTTTGGACCACTCCTCTTCACAAAACTGTTTGAATGTAGCAATATTCTTGGGATGTCTGGTGTGAATCGCTCTCTTAAGGTCATGCCACAGCATTTCAATCGGGTTGAGGTCAGGACTCTGACTGGGCCACTCCAGAAGGCGTATTCTGTGCTGTTGCAGCCATTGTTTTGTTGAATGACTTGTATGCTTTGGGTCATTGTCCTGTTGCATCACCCATCCTCTGCGGAGCTTCAGTTGGCGGACAGATGGTCGTACGTTTTCCTGCAAAATGTCTTGATAAACTCTGGAATTCATTTTTCCATCAATGACAACAATCCGTCCAGGCCCTGAGGCAGCAAAGCAGCCCCAAACCATGATGCTCCCTCCGCCATGTTTCACAGTGGGGATGAGGTTTTGATGTTGGTGTGCTGTGCCTTTTTTTTCTCCACACATAGTGTTGTGTGTTCTTCTCAAACAACTCAATCTTGGTTTCATCTGTCCACAGTATATTTTGAAAATTTTAAAACTGACATTCACTAAATCCACTAAAATCACATAGTATTCCATTCCTGTATCAAACCATTTCACATACATTTTGTCCCGAGTGCTTTGTCCGGCGCCCTGCCGGCATTTTGACTGTTCTTTCTGCCTGGAAACTGAGAAACGTCCATGGCGTCCAAAAAGCGTCCCTTTAGGTCAAAAGCGGTTTTAGACCGGCTAGAGAACAGCGATAGTAAATCAGAACCACTTGCAGAATTGAGTGATAATGATTGGTGGGGGAAATTCCTCATCAGACACTGAAAACGATTCTGCGACTTTGCTCAGCGATGTGCGAACTTGGCGCTCTATTTCACATTTCAGTGTTTTTGGTTTGATTACATTATTGAATTACATTTACAGTTGCAAGAAAAAGTATGTGAACCCCTTGGGATTACGTGGAGTTTTGCATGAATTGGGGATAAAATGTGCTCTGAACGTCATCTAAGTCACAACAATAGAAGAACACAGTCTGCTGAACATAATACTACACAAACATTAGATGTTGCCATGGTTTAATTGCACATAACATGTAAACATTCACAGTGCAGGGAGGAAAAAGTATGTAAGGCCCTAGCTTAATGACTTCTCCCAGAGCTAATTGGAGCCAGGAGTGAGCCAACCTTGACTCCAATCAGTGTGATGATATTGGATGTGTTGCTGACAGCTGTCCTGCCCTTAAAAAACACACACCTGTTTTGGGTTTACTGGTTTCAAGAAGCACTGTCTGATGTGAACCATGCCTCGCAGAACAGAGCTCTCAGAAGACCTACGATCAAGAATTGTTGACTTGCATGAAGCTGGAAAGGGTTACAAAAGTATCTCCAAAAGCCTTGATGTTCATGTGTCCACGGTAAGACAGACTGTCTACAAATGGAGAAAGTTTAGCACTGTTGCTACTCTCCCTAGGCGTGGTCGTCCTGTAAAAATGACTGCAAGAGCACAGCGCAGAATGCTGCATGAGATAAAGAAGAATCCCAGAGTGTCAGCTAAAGACCTACAGAAATCTCTGGCACATGCTAACATTTTTGTTGACACATCTACAATAAGGAGAACATTAAACAAGAATGGAGTACATGGGAGGACACCACGGAGGAAGCCATTGCTGTCCAAAAAGAAGATTGCAGCACGTTTGAAGTTTTCAAAAGAGCACCTGGATGTTCCACAGCACTACTGGCAAAATATACTGTGGACAGATGAAACCAAGATTGAGTTGTTTGGGAAGAACACACAACACTATGTGTGGAGAAAAAAAGGCCCAGCACACCAACATCAAAACCTCATCCCCACTGTGAAACATGGCGGAGGGAGCATCATGGTTTGGGGTTGCTTTGCTGCCTCAGGGCCTGGACGGATTGTTGTCATTGATGGGAAAATGAATTCCAGAGTTTATCAAGACATTTTGCAGGAAAACGTACGACCATCTGTCCGCCAACTGAAGCTCCGCAGAGGATGGGTGATGCAACAGGACAATGACCCAAAGCATACAAGTAATTCAACAAAACAATGGCTGCAACAGCACAGAATACACCTTCTGGAGTGGCCCAGTCAGAGTCCTGACCTCAACCCGATTGAAATGCTGAGGCATGACCTTAAGAGAGCGATTCACACCAGACATCCCAAGAATATTGCTACACTGAAACAGTTTTGTGAAGAGGAGTGGTCCAAAATGACTCCAGATCGTTGTGCTGGTCTGATCTGCAACTACAGGAAACGTTTGGTTGAGGTTATTGCTGCCAAAGGAGGGTCAACCAGTTATTAAGTCCAAAGGTTCACATACTTTTTCCTCTCTGCACTGTGAATGTTTACATGTTATGTGCAATTAAACCATGGCAACATCTAATGTTTGTGTAGTATTATGTTCAGCAGACTGTGTTCTTCTATTGTTGTGACTTAGATGACGTTCAGAGCACATTTTATGCCCAATTCATGCAAAACTCCACGTAATCCCAAGGGGTTTACATACTTTTTCTTGCCACTGTATTATTATTATATTATTATTTTTTATGATTATTTATTATATTATAATTTATGATTTTGTGTTTCAAGTTTTATCATCCCCGGGATGTTTACTAGACTCTTGTTCGGACAGATTTCAGTGAGTTATTCCTACAGGCCTACAATAAAAAAAATACATATTTCTATGCAAAAAAAATGTGCCGCTTTGAGCACAGAAATATGGACATAATCAGACCGCTAGGGAGGTTAAAGGAAGAATACAAGTTGGTATAACAAGTATCATGAAGTTCACTAGTAATCTAGTCAATGGCTGGAAGACATGGTGATGGCATTACGTCTGAAAGCTCCTGCATGTAACCGTTTAACACACCGAGGGTGGAAAATATTGCACGGTTCTGCGTGTTCATTTACAACTGCTGTCTCCAGGGACGTGTCCTTTAAGTATCAGCAGAACTATTTTTGGCTGCCTCTCTTCTGAATCTCTGCAATTTCCAAAGCTCACCGTTGGCACTTGCTTAAGGAATCCGCTCGTTAAGACAAATTCGGTCTATTTTATGTGTCATCCCGTGCGGCCGTATAAAGGCCCCAGAAGAGAGCGTTGTTTATTGGAGCATAAGCTTCCCCTACGGGCATCAGTCCAGTGCCATTTCGTGCCGGCAGATTGGGAACCAAACCAAGCACAGGGCCCTTTGTACTTTCCCGGAGTCTCATACCAGCGGATACTTGTCAACTTTATTCTCATTAACTCTTGTTACAGTTAATGAGATGCATATTGTTCAGAGTTTGGACCTGCAGGATTTCAGGGGGGCTGTCAGTATAAAACACATCTCCACTCAGATGCAATGCCGGAGCTTCTGTGAAGTTTGGTGCTATCTCCGACTAGGGGGTCAGGGGGTTTGCCTAATGGCTGCTCGCCTCATTTGCCAGCTGTGTGTTCTTGTAACATCCTGTGCAGAATAAGTGGCCTCTTCTTCCTGCACATCCTTCCCCTCTTCTGTGTTCTGTTTTAAGCTGTAACTGTCCTTCGCGTAGAACGGAAAGTGTTGAGACCGGCATTCATTTGAGTGAGAAAGAAAGTGAGAGAAAGAATGTACGAGGAAAGAGAAAGAAAACATATTTGAGGAAAAATAAAGAATAGGTATTTGAGGGAAAAGAAGGAAGGAAAGAAAATAAAAAGTATTCAGGGGGAAAAAAGAAGGACATAAATAAAAAGGAGAGAAGGAAGGAAGGGTATTCAAGGGAAAAGGAGAGAGAGAGAGAAAGAAGGAAGGGATATTCATGGGAAAAGGAGAGAGAGAGAGAGAAGGAAGGAAGGGGTATTCAAGGGAAAAAGGAGAGAGAGAGAGAAGGAAGGAAGGGGTATTCAAGGGAAAGGAGAGAGAGAGAGAAGGAAGAAAAGAGTATTCAAGGGAAAAGGGGGGGGGGGGGAGAACGAAGGAAGAGGTATTCAAAGGAAAAGGAGAGAGAAGGAAGGGGTATACAAGGGAAAAGGAGAGAGAGAAGAAAGGGGTATTCAAGGGAAAAGGAGAGAGATGGAAGGGGTATTCAAGGGAAAAGGAGAGAGAGAATGAAAGAATGGGGAATTCAAGGGAAAAGTAGAGAGAAACAGAGAGAGAAGGAAGGAAGAGGTATTCAAGGGAAAAGGAGAGAGAGTGAGAGAGAAGGAAGGAAGGGGTATTCAAGGGAAAAGGATAGAGAGAGAGAGAAGGAAGGAAGGAGTATTCAAGGGAAAAGGAGAATGAGAGAGAAGGAAGGGGTATTCAAGGGAAAAGGAAAGAGAAAGAGAGAAGGAAGGAAGGGGTATACAAGGGAAAAGGAGAGAGAGAAGGAAGGAAGGAGTATTCAAGGGAAAAGGAAGGAAGGGGTATTCATGGGAAAAGGAAAGAGAGAGAGAGAAGGAAGGAAGGGGTATGCAAGGGAAAAGGAAAGAGAGAAGGAAGGAAGGGGTATACAAGGGAAAAAGAGAGAGAGAAGGAAGGAAGGGGTATACAAGGGAAAAAGAGAGAGAGAAGGAAGGGGTATTCAAGGGAAAAGGAGAGAAGGAAGGAAGGGGTATTCATGGGAAAAGGAGAGAGAAGGAAGGAAGGGGTATTCATGGCAAAAGGAAAGAGAGAGAGAGAAGGAAGGAAGGGGTATACAAGGGAAAAAGATAGAGAGAAGGAAGGAGGGGTATACAAGGAAAAAAGAGAGAGAGATAAGGAAGGAAGGGGTATTCATGGGAAAAGGAGAGAGAAGGAAGGAATGGGGTATTCATGGGAAAAGGAGAGAGAAGGAAGGAAGGGGTATTCATGGGAAAAGGAGAGAGAAGGAAGGAAGGAAGGGGTATTCAACGGAAAAGGAGGAAGAGAGGGAAGAAAGAGTATTGAAGGGAAAAGGGGAAGGAATAGAGGAAAGAAGGGGTATTCAAGGTAAAAGGAGAGCGAGAATAAAGGAAAGAAAGAGAATTTAAAGTAATAAAAAAGGGAAGGAAAGAATATATATTATATTATTTTTTTCTGTGACAGTATACATTTTGACAGAAGTTGGAAGGTCAGGTAGAGTAATGTTAGCAATAAAAATGTCAGTTTTGTTAGCAATGCTGAATCTCTCCATCAGTCTCCAAGAAGGCCAATCTACCACCCACAGCGTTTCCTCTCTCAGCTGACTAAATCATCAAAAATCAGAACTTAATTCAGCAAAACAACAGCGCCATGGTGGGTTTAATGGATTTCCACTGTGGTTTCAATTATTTGCCCACCTGAAACAAGGTAACAAAATCCCAGGTGATAGAACGGTTGAGTGTATTTGAAATCTGATGGGGAAAAAAATAATGAAACGTCTATTTGTAGGGTCACAGTAAGGTTAAAGCCCAGTTGTAGCTTTATATTAGTAGGTGGAATCATGATGCTGGATAAATGAAGATTCTAAAGGCTTTTTTTCCAACCTCTACGTCCCCAGAGCCTTGCTAGAGATCCAGAGGGCTCTCCCCTGTGTGGGAGCAGTGGTCCGATGCATCTCCTGCCCAGTGCTCCATTGAGAACATGCACATTCCCTGAGTAGAATTTCTGGTTGGAACACTGTACAGAGGACATGCCAGACCTCTGGAGACCTTTTTAAACCTTTATAGCCTCCCTGGCTGGATTATTTCCAATACCTGCAAGTCTGACATGCCACTGGATCTCAATTCCCACTCCCACCCTCTCTCCAAAAGCATCCACTGGAAACTGAGTTGAGGAGATGGAACTTCCAAAAACCCTACTTGCGGCACTGCATAGTTCCAAATCTAATGCTCACTTTCATAGTATCTTTATATTGTGACACAATAAACTAAACAAATGATCTCTGCTACGGAGCTCTTTGTTCAGCTAAAATTCTTAGATTATACTATAACCCCCCCCAACCCCCCCCCCCCCCCGATATTGCAACCCTACTATCTCCCCTATTGACAATAAATGCCGGACCAAGGTAGGCACTTTCTATTATAAGGTGTGGAGTTGTCCTTGTGTCAGGACCTGGATCCCCTGTTGATGGCACTGTGCCTTTCCAAGTGGGACCTTGTAGTTCCAGTGTTCATCTGCAGGTGTCTCCAAGCAGCCAGCAGTTTCCAGTAATCAGTCTCCACCTGATGCTGACTGCTGGAAGGGTATTTAGTTCCTCCTCTACTACTGCCTCTTGTATCTCAGTTTTATTTTCCCCTTCTCATATGTTCCCTGCACCATCGGTTTTACCTTGTGTAGCAATCATGCCCACAGAGATGGATGCGGTTCAATGATTTTGTCTCCAATCTCCATCTTGGCAAAGGATCCTCCATCTTGTACAAACATATTCCCCTCATTCTCCCCCTTCCTCACTATGAACCAACTCTGAGCTGAAGTGCCTGGTTGTCTAAGAGAGCTGTGCAATCTAGCACATCGTAAAGGATAACCCAAGCCTTCCCCTGAGTTCAAACACATTCCAGAGGAGTAAAGGCGAGATAACACTTTTAAAATCCATTTTTCCCTATGTCTCATATCTTGGAATATGAAAGACTCACATAAAAATCAGATTGGCCATGAGAAGACAAACAGTTTGATAGGTCACACTCCCTTACTGGAATACCTAGGAAAGCAGACAATTACATCTCTGGAACCCTTCAAATATGTATTTCATATCTACCCGTTCCTCAGATGCGTCTGCATAGTAATCTACCCGCGGGTGGAATGTCACTTGTGCATAGGGAAAGTTATGAGCAAAATATGAACTATGAGAGATTTTGGCTCTAATTTAGGTATCCGCCCAGACGATCCCTTCCTAAACGGGACATTGGTCCTTGACGTCAGAGACACCCCCTGCTGGGGAACTACAAAATGGGCTGTCAGGCCTGGGAGAGCTAAGTTGAAGAATTCTCCCTTTTAACATCAGAACCAACCTGGGAGACGTGCCCTTTTGCTTTGAAACTTGATCTGTTGTTCTCTGTATATGTGTATATATATATATATATATATATATATATATATATATATATATATTGGTTACATCTTTTTTCTCTAAATATTTTTATTGCACCCTTTTGACCTTTTAGTAATAAATCCTTCTTTCTGAAAGTGTTGAACTGTTTCTATAGCTCTTTATTGCAACTTACGAATTCCTGCCCCTAAAAGAGCGCTACTGTGTTTGTTTAACCCTTTGTATAACCTGTCTGCAGTGACCATGCTATACAGACGATTATCTCAACCATCATAGTGTTATTGATGATATTGCTGAGTTTCCTCTTTCTCTGTACAAAAAGGAGGTGGTGGCAGTGTGAAGGGTTAATTGCGTAATTAACCGGACCCAGTAACAATCGCGCTCAGGCTGCCGGTACATTGATTTGTGGTCCAGTGAGCAGGAAAATCGTTGTGCAGGGTGCAGCTGGGCAGGGCATTGTTACGCCCATGACATCGCGGTTTCAGATTGGCTAGTCCTTCGGTCACGAGTTTGGTGAGAAGGTCAGGGGTCTGACCCGCAATCGTCACACCCTGCTTTTCTGTGTTCCCTGTTTGTCTATACTGTATATAATTAGCTCACTAATTAGGCTTTCCATTACCCTGTTAGATTGTTTAGTTAGGTATTTAGTCATCGGGTTTGTGGTTCAGTCATATCTTTATGTTTCCTGTGCGCTGGTGTTTGGATGGATTTTGGTTTCTCTGTAAATAAATCTTACTTAAATCATACACAGTCTGGTCTCAGTTTCTTAAATATAGCCACGCAGATCTGGCCATTCCTGCTGCTGGTTCCTGGCACCTTGTATCCTTAAAATGGTTGTAAAAGCTGAAGGTTTTTTAACTTCATACATTCTATGCACTAAGGTAGAAACTTTCTGGGTGCAGATACCCCCTCACCCCATCTCTTGTACTTACCTGAGCCCCATCTTGATTAAACAATTTGCATGAGAGCCATGGCTCTCCAGAGTCTCTCCCCTCTCATTGGCTAACGTCGTAGCGGGAGCTATTAGTTCCTGCTGCTGTCAGTCACAGCCAATGAGGAGACAGCGGGGGGTGGGGGACAAGGCCAAGCTGTGTGAATGGACAATGTACAGTTGTGTTCAAAATAATAGCAGTGTGTTGAAAAAAGTGAATAAAGCTGAAAATCCTTCTAATAGCTTTTATTTCCATCCACACAAATACATTGGGAACACGACACATTCTATTCCAAATCAAAACATGAAGACAAATAGATCAAATTTGTGTTGTTCCTCTAAAAAAAATTGAAGAAAAGTGAATATTAGACGGTTCAAAAAAATCGCAGTGTTTGTATTCTTCTTTACAAACTCAAACATTCACTATATGAACTGAGAAATGTTTGAAGATTTTGCTTTCCTTTGAATGACTTCATGAATATTTGGTTGTAGTCGCACTGTTTCTGAGAACTGCTGTACATCTGTGTTGCATGGAGTCACCCAACTTCTGGCCCCTGTGATCAGGATGATTGGACCACATTCCACAGTTCTTCTCTATTTCTTGGTTTTGCCTCAGAAACCTCACAAGTTTTCTATTGGATGAAGATCCGGGGATTGGGCTGGCCACTCCATAATGTCCATCTTGTTGGTCTGGAACCAAGATGTTGCACGTTTACTGGTGTGTTTGGGGTCGTTGTCTTGTTGGAACCCATTTCAAGGGCATTTCCTCTTCATCATAAGGCAGCATGACCTCTTCAAGTATTCTGATGTATTCAAACTGATCCATGATCCCTGGTATGCGATAAATAGGCCCAACACCATAGTATGAGAAACATCCCCATATCATGATGCTTGCACCACCATGCTTCACTGTCTTCACAGTGTACTGTGGCTTGAATTCAGTGTTTGGGGGTCGTCTGACAAACTGTCTCCGCCCACTAGACCCAAAAAGAACAATCTTACTTTCATCAGTCCACAAAATGTTGCGCCATTTCTCTTTAGGCCAGTCAATGTGCTCTTTGGCAAATTGTAACCTCTTCAGCACACGTCTTTTTCCAACAGTGGGACTTTGCGGGGACTTCTTGCAGATAGCTTGGCTTCACATCGGCGTCTTCTAATTGTAACAGTCCTCACAGGGAACGTCACACCTTCTTTCATCTTCCTGGAGCTGATTGTTGGCTGAGTTCGCGCCGTTTTGGCTATTCTTCTATCCATTCCAATGGTAGTTTTTCGCTTTCTTCCACGTCTTTCAGGTTTTGGTTGCCATTTTAAAGCATTTGCGATCATTTTAGCTGAGCAGCCGATCATTTTCTGCACTTCTTTATATGTTTTCCTCTCTCCAATCAATTTTTTAATCAAGGTACGCTGTTCTTCTGAACAATATCTGGAACGACCCATTTTCCTCAGAATTTCAGACAGAAATGCACTGTAACCAGCATGTACAACATTTGCTGCCTTCCTTCCTTAAATAAGGGCAATAATTGCCACCTGTTTTTCAAAGAATGAATGACCTCACTAATAGAACTCCACACGGCTATTATTTTGAACACGCCCCTTTCAATGAGTGATTCAATTACACAGAATCAGCAGCATGCATGTCATGACTGTTGGGTCTGTTGGATTTTTATTACTCTACTACACCTGCTAGGAAATTATTTGCCATGTAGAAATATCATTTCTACCAAAAACAGTGATTGATCCGGTTAGTGATGTCTGACTGCTATTATTTTGAACACAACTGTACATTCACAGGAGCGTGGCTCAAGAAGTTTGCTATTGGGGGGCATTTGGGGCACTCAGCACGGGGGAGGAGCCAGGACTGATGGGAGGGGGATCCAAAAGAAAGAGTATTAGGGCTGCTCTGTGCACAACCATTGCACAGAGCAAATCAGTGTAATGCGACGCCCCACTGCATCTTTTACCTAGAAATGGGTTTTAGACTTCTTATTTCCTATGCATCTTACTATGCTAGGTGAGATACTGCTTACGTGGAAACTCCAATTCTCCCCCTCCTACGGGAACTGGTGTACAACTATTCCAAATGTTTTTTACCATGCACCAATTGACATACACAAGTAGAAACTGTCCTGCCAAGTATGAAAACATTTGGCCTGCGGGGCCAAACTCTACCGATAATCAACCTTCCTATGAGATTTTTGTGCCATGAGTGCTTTCCCGGCACAGCGGCCAAGCTCAGAAAGACAGCTTCTTGTCGTTGGTACTGATCGGGAGTTAGGGGGACCAACTTCTGGTCCCCCTGGACGTGATTGTCAGGGTTGTGGGGAAGAGGCCCTTGTCCCCATCAACATGGGCCCCCCCCATGTCGAGGGCATCTATCTTGGTGTGGTTCAGGAATGGGGGCACTAAGGCAGACCTTCTTACCACCTGGGCATAGACCTGTTGACCTCTTTGAAAGGACACTGCGCCTGGGTGAGAAGGGCATAAGGGCACCATCTCCCATAAAATAACGAGGAGGCTCTTCAGCCTGGGCATAGGCTTTTTTTTCTTATGTCCCATGCTTTCTAAAAGATTTGGCACCCCATTCCCAGAATGTTTCTTGTACGTAGACCTCAGCGATTATTGTTTGTTTTACAAAACAGTAAACAGAAGAAGAGGCTTTATCGAGGATTTCCTTTAAATTTGGTCTCCAAAAGATGTAACCGGAATGTTTATTAAGAGAGAAATATGCTTGGCCCAGGAAGCGGTCCAAAATGAGTTTATTCACTGTGTCCAAGTCCCATTCATGGCCAAGACTCTTTGTTTCCTGCAGAAGCACAAAAACCACAAAATCACCGCGGGAATTCCACGCAGCATAGTGTGCGTTCCCTTCCAATTATTCTGGCGATTCCCATCTGTCTATCCTTTTATTACCAGAAGTTCTCAAAGCAGCTTGTCATTGCCCCCGTATTTCAATCATAAAGGGAAGTTAACGGCTGTCTAACAACATCATCAGAGCGATGTAAAAACTCGAGGCTTCTCTTTTAGCTTGTAAGATTATCGATTCCCCTATCCTTATCCATTGTGTGGATGGGGGAATAAGGTCTTTTTTATTTTTTTCATTCAACTTTTGACCCAACTATGGTCAGCTTAAAGCAGAACTTCAAATGGAAATATCCTCCTGCGCTTAGTATGGGTAAGTCCCTATCCTAACAGCTGCTAACACTCTGCCTTAACCAATAAGTATTAAAGTATCAAAACCAAAAATAGTGAAGCGCTAAAATGAATCCCTAAATACACACACAGTGCATATAATATTAAGTGAAAACCATACCTCATAAATAAATTATATCCGTGACATAAAAAAATATCAATATAAAACAAAATATATAAGGAAAAACTTTTCCTTGCCCTTAAATTAATTCTTCAAATCAAACATTAATAAAAAATAAAAAATCCATAATATTGCGAATAAACAGTGATGAAAAAAAATATATATATAAAAAACTGTGTTAATTAACATATATATATATATATTTGTGATTATTTCTAATAATAAATGTGACAACCTAACAGAATAAAAAATATAAAAAAATGTGAATCTCAATCAAATGTACGTGATTATTGTGAAAAAACCATATATTAAACTATTACATAAAAAAATCACTAAAACTTGTGATATTTCAAATATGAAAAAGTGTCCATAAATGAACAAACACAGTCCATGCAGTAAGGTGAAAACGACACTCAGTGTTCTTCACTTCTAGTGCTCATAAAAAAGAAAGGGAAGAAATCCTCCAATGGCAGCAATGCCTGCTCACCTCCCCAACTCGACCCGCAAAGGGCCACAAGGCTATAACTCTCCTCCAGAAAATCGTTTGCTTCCAAGCAGCTCAGTAAGGAATCACAGGACCTCCTCTCCACCTCCTCTCAAACGTCATATAGGACACAAACAGAGCTTCCCATAGTGTAATACCATTTGTTTATTTAAGACACTCCATATAACAAACTGTTTCCACTCACATGCGTTTGGTTAATAAAATGCAGTCCTCCTCATTCCCTGGGTGCATTCACATGTAAAGAGGGAAACCAATATGGTCGCTGTGCTCGGACATCCGTCCCCACGTGACCCACGGATGTCCGAGCACAGCGACCATATTGGTTTCCCTCTTTACATGTGAATGCACCCAGGGAATGAGGAGGACTGCATTTTATTAACCAAACGCATGTGAGTGGAAACAGTTTGTTATATGGAGTGTCTTAAATAAACAAATGGTATTACACTATGGGAAGCTCTGTTTGTGTCCTATATGACGTTTGAGAGGAGGTGGAGAGGAGGTCCTGTGATTCCTTACTGAGCTGCTTGGAAGCAAACGATTTTCTGGAGGAGAGTTATAGCCTTGTGGCCCTTTGCGGGTCGAGTTGGGGAGGTGAGCAGGCATTGCTGCCATTGGAGGATTTCTTCCCTTTCTTTTTTATGAGCACTAGAAGTGAAGAACACTGAGTGTCGTTTTCACCTTACTGCATGGACTGTGTTTGTTCATTTATGGACACTTTTTCATATTTGAAATATCACAAGTTTTAGTGATTTTTTTATGTAATAGTTTAATATATGGTTTTTTCACAATAATCACGTACATTTGATTGAGATTCACATTTTTTTATATTTTTTATTCTGTTAGGTTGTCACATTTATTATTAGAAATAATCACAAATATATATATATATGTTAATTAACACAGTTTTTTATATATATATTTTTTTTCATCACTGTTTATTCGCAATATTATGGATTTTTTATTTTTTATTAATGTTTGATTTGAAGAATTAATTTAAGGGCAAGGAAAAGTTTTTCCTTATATATTTTGTTTTATATTGATATTTTTTTATGTCACGGATATAATTTATTTATGAGGTATGGTTTTCACTTAATATTATATGCACTATGTGTGTATTTAGGGATTCATTTTAGCGCTTCACTATTTTTGGTTTTGATATGTTAAAGCAGAACTTCACTCTCTCAATCCTCATTGACTATTTTTAATCCTTATGCTGCTACCATTAGTAATACTAATAGATAAGAAGGTATATATTTACTTATCTTAAACTGTTTTTTTTTTTAGTTACTTCCTGGTTTCTGGCCTAGGCCAAAATGATGCCATACATTATTATTATTATTATTATTATTATTATACCGGACTTATATAGCGCCGACAGATTGCTCAGCGCTTTACAATATGGAGTGAGACAATACAGCAACAATACAGTTCAATACAAGAGGGATTAGAGGGCCCTGATCCTAGGAGCTTACAGTCTAGGAGGGAGGGGCTAGTGGTACAAAAGGTAATTAGCTGTGGGGGATGGAGTGGTTGGAAGAGTAGAGGATTCCAGTATTAGCTGGGGTCAGGATAGGCTTCCCTGAAGAGATGGGTTTTCAGAGTGCGCCTAAAAGTGAGCAGAGTAGGCGATAGTCTGATAGATTGGGGTATGGAGTTCCAGAGGATGGGAGAAGCCCTGGAGAAATCCTGTAGATGAGCATGGGAGGAGGAGACAAGGGAGTTAGAGAGTAGGAGGTCATGCGAGGAGCGGAGAGTACGGTTTGGGTGATATTTAGAGACAAGATCGGTGATGTAATTTGGGGCGGCGTTATGAACGGCTTCATACGTCAGTGTTAGTGTTTAGAATTTTATCTGTTGGGCAATTGGAAGCCAGTGGAGGGATTGGCAGAGAGGGGTGGAGGATACTGAGTGGAGGCCAGTGGAGGGATTGGCAGAGAGGGCTGGAGGATACTGAGTGGAGGCCAGTGGAGGGATTGGCAGAGAGGGGTGGAGGACACTGAGTGGAGGCCAGTGGAGGGATTGGCAGAGAGGGGTGGAGGACACTGAGTGGAGGCCAGTGGAGGGATTGGCAGAGAGGGGTGGAGGACACTGAGTGGAGGCCAGTGGAGGGATTGGCAGAGAGGGGTGGAAAGATACTGAGTGGAGGCCAGTGGAGGGATTGGCAGAGAGGGGTGGAGGATACTGAGTGGAGGCCAGTGGAGGGATTGGCAGAGAGGGGAGGAGGACACTGAGTGGAGGCCAGTGGAGGGATTGGCAGAGAGGGGTGGAGGACACTGAGTGGAGGCCAGTGGAGGGATTGGCAGAGAGGGGTGGAGGACACTGAGTGGAGGCCAGTGGAGGGATTGCCAGAGAGGGGTGGCAGATACAGAACGTTTAGTAAGGTGGATAAGTCTGGCAGCAGTATTCATGATGGACTGAAGAGGGGATAGCCTGCGATGAGGTAGACCAGTGAGGAGGGAGTTACAGTAGTCAAGGCGTGATATGATAAGGGAGTGAATGAATTGCTTGGTAGTTTCCGAGGTTAGGAACAGTTGTATCTTGGAGATGTTACAGAGGTGAAGTCTACACGAGTTTGTCAGCGATTGGACCTGGGGCTGAAAGGACAGGTTGGAGTCTAGGTTTACACCTTGTACCCTGGCATGAGGGGAGGGACTGATGATAGTGTTGTTAACATCCCAAGAGTCTTCATGGGAGGAGGGTAGGAGGGGCTTTTTCAGCTAAGCACACCCTCATGCCTGCATGCATGAGATAAGGGCAGTTGGATTCCAGGAAGAAAATGCTACCTGAATCATCTGCCTTTACTCAACATGGTCATAGCTAGACCTGTGTGTTCAGCTGCAGTGTAGTGTTAAGATAATGAGAAAGAAACAGTGGATTTACTACAGGCAAAAAGACTTTGCAAGTGCAGTTGCTCCAGAGCTAAATAATTGAGACGAAGCTTCGCTTTGCAAAGAATACCCAATCACATGCAAGGAAAATTTAAAAAAAGAGAACACTTTTTTTGCTTGCACATGATTGGATGATGGAATTCAGCAGAGCATCTCCTTATTTGCTAAGCCCTGGAGCCACCGCACTTTCATTTCTATCAACCTCAATATGTTACAGCATGCCACAAACTGAGGAGGGCATTAAATAGCTTGACCATATACAGTATACCCCCTACTTGGACATGACCCCTATCCCCCCTACCCTAATAATCAGGGATTTTTTTCTCAGAGAATGGGTTCAGGAACTTCCCTCTTCCGAGTCATCTCTTGTTTCTGCTCCCTACCCGCCTCCGAGCACCGTCCCTTGGTTCCACCCCCTACGCACCTCCCAGTACCGTCCCTATTAGAGAATGCAGAGCCAAATCTAATTTTGTGGTGCTAAATAACTTGTATGAAATGTATTAATGATGACAAGAAAAGCAGCAAAATAGATCCCCTGCAGCCAACAACCATAAACTCCTACTGCAACAAAAGATCCCCCCCTACAATAGACCCCCTCAGCAACAATAGATGACCCAGCAATAATGGATCCCCCAGCAACAATAGATTGCCCAGCAACACTAGATGACACAGCAACAATAGATCCCCCAGCAACAATAGATTCCCCCTGCAATAATAGATCCCCCCCAGAAGAAAACTGATGGTCCAGCAACACTAGATGCCCCCCTGCAAAAACAGACCTCCCAGTAGCAATAGATCGCCCCAGCCACAAAGACCTCTCAGTAACAATAGATCCCCTCAGCAACAATATATGCCCCCTGCAACAATAGACCCCCCCCCCCAGCAAAAACAGATGGTCCAGCAACACTAGATGCCCCCCTGCAAAAACAGACCTCCCAGCAGCAATAAATTGCCCCAGCCACATAGACCTCTCAGTAACAATAGACCCCTGCAGCAACACTAGATGACCCAGCAACAATGGATCCCCCCAGCAACAATAGATGCTCCCTGCAACAATAGACCCCCCTCCAGCAAAAACAGACAGCCAATCAACACTAGATGCCCCAGCAACAATAGATGCCCCCTGGCAAAAGCGGACCTCCCAGATCATCCCAACCACAATAGGCCTCTCAGTAACAATAGATCCCCTCAGCAACAATAGATGGCACAGCAACAATGGATCCCCCCAGCAGCAATGGATACCCCCAGCAGCACTAGATGCCCCCAGCAACAATAAACCCCCCTTCCAGGAAAAACAGACAGTCCAGCAACACTAGATGCCCCAACAACAATAGATGCCCCCCAACAAAAGCAGACCTCTCAGCAGCAATAGAATGCCCCAGCAACAATAGATGCCCCCTGGCAAAAGCGGACCTCCCAGATCACCCCAACCACAATAGGCCTCTCAGTAACAATAGATCCCCTCAGCAACAATAGATGGCACAGCAACAATGGATCCCCCCAGCAGCAATGGATACCCCCAGCAGCACTAGATGCCCCCAGCAACAATAAACCCCCCTTCCAGGAAAAACAGACAGTCCAGCAACACTAGATGCCCCAACAACAATAGATGCCCCCCAACAAAAGCAGACCTCTCAGCAGCAATAGAATGCCCCAGCTACAATAGATCTCTCAGTAACAATAGATCCCCTTAGCAACAATAGATGGCCCAGCAACACTAGATGACCCAGCAACAATAGATCCCCTCAGCAACAATAGATGGCCCAGCAACACTAGATGACCCAGCAACAATAGATCCCCTCAGCAACAATAGATGGCCCAGCAACACTAGATGACCCAGCAACAATAGATCCCCTCAGCAACAATAGATGGCCCAGCAACACTAGATGACCCAGCAACAATGGATCCACTCAGCAGCAATAGATCCCTTCAGTAACAATAGATGCCTCCTGCAACACTAGACCCCCCTTCCAGGAAAAACAGACGGTCCAGCAACACTAGATGCCACAACAACACCAGATGCCCCAACAACAATAGATGCCCCAACAACAATAGATGCCCCCCAACAAAACCAGACCTCCCAGCAGCAATAGATCGCCCCAGCTACAATAGACCTCTCAGTAACTATTACCACCTCAGCAACAATAGATGGCCCAGCAACACTATATGACCCAGCAACAATGGATCCTCCCAGCAACAATAGATGCCCCCTGCAAAAATAGACCCCCCCCTCCGGCAAAAACAGAAGGCTCATCAACACTAGATGCCCCAGCAACAATAGATGCTCCCTGGCAAAAGCGGACCTCCCAGATCGCCCCAGCCACAATAGACCTCTCAGTAACAATAGATCTCTCAGTAACAATAGATCCCCCCAGCAACAATAAACCCATACCTTAACAGTTTATCGCTCTCAGCACCAATTGACACCCCAAGAAACATAGAACCCCAGCAACAATAGACCCCCCACCAGTGACAATAGATCGCCCTGCAGCCCCACCAGCCCTTCCCATTACATATATTCAGTGCTGGAGGTGCTAGAACTGCGTCCCCCCACGTTTCTTCTGGAAAAAAAAGCCCTGCTAATAATATTCCTAGACTCCACTCATATTCACTTTAATTTATCCATTACTCCTGATAATGATCTAGGACCAGGGGCGGACTGACCATTTGGAAACTCGGGCACTGCCCAAGGGCCCGGGGTCAGTAGGGGGCACCATGAGAAGCCCCTGGTACCTTTTTCATAGGCTTTTTTGAGTTTGGGCAAGGACACGGGCCCCATGATCCCCTATTGCCCGGGGGCCCCATGAGTTGTCAGTCCGCCCCTGTCTAGGACTTTTACACCCTCCCCCATCCAACCCATAATTATTCTTCAATTGCTTTTGCTATGCCAATGTTTATTTGGTCCTACCAATGAAATGTATCGAAACTTGAAGAGAGAACCCCATGTTTTGGTCACAGTACCTTTAGTTGTCTCTTTTTGAATTTTTAGCTTTAAAAATGACAAATTATCATAGGGAACTACAGTAAATATACCTCAATTGAGTTTTTTTTTTGTGTAAACTGTTTTTTTTTTAAATATTTTACCAGATATCCATATTTCTCAAAAGGCCATCGCCGCATCACCCTTAAAAGAAAAACAAAAAAACAACAAAAAAAAAAACAACAACAACAATGCAGATAAATCTGACACTTTCTTTCACTGAACTGAAATTAGAGCTACCTTGGCTGATCAGCACCGCTAAAAGCTGCATATGTACATGAAAATTATATAGATGTCAAACCAAATATCAAAAGAAGGTCCATTTGCTTGCCTAGGAAGTTCTAGAACACTTACCCAGCTGAGGTATGGCGCAATTATGGATCCACGGATATAAATGCAGCCTTGTGTGTGATTACAGGGGCTGAAAATAATATACCGTATGTCCGAAAGAAAGTAATTGAGCTGTTAGACAACATACAGCTTGTCGTGGAGTGCCCAATACTCACTCTCCAAGTTGTCTGATATTTAACTACTTCAGCACTAGAGAACTTTTTTCATATTTTTGCACACGTGTAAAAAGCTTGGCCATAAAATGACTTAAAGAATATGTAACCCAGGAAATTGAAATTTCCACTCGCCTGCTCGCCAATGGCGAGTGGAAATTATGGTGGGGGCGAGTGTGTCCCCCAGGGCCGTCTTGCTGAGCAGGCTCAGAGCTCAGGCCGGATCTGTCATTGGCACTGGGAGCCGTCAGACTGCTCAATAGCTGAGCGTAGGGAAAGCAAAGAAAGGAGTGTGTGCTGTGCTCTCTGCCTCCCCCTAGATTGCAGTACCCAGCTCTGTGAGTGAACATCGAAGTACTGCAACTTTTTATGGGGGGGGTGGTGTGTGTGCGTGTGTGTACTTTTACATGTGTGTGTGTTTGTGTATGCATGTACAATTGTACATGTGTCTGTGTTTATGTACATGTATGTGTGTGTGTACATGTGTCTGTGTGTGCATGTACATGTGTGTGTGTATGTATGTACGTACATCTGTCTGTATGTACATGTGTCTGTGTGTGTGTACATGTGTCTGTGCTTGTGTATTTCTGTGTATGTACATGTATCTGTGTGTATGCGTGTCTGTTCGTGCCTGTGTGTGTATACATGTCTGTGTGTGTGTCCTTCCCTATTGACTACTAATGTAAGGAGCATTCTTCCCACTGACCACCAATGCAATAGGCTTCTTTTTCCCTGATCACAAGCGTAGGGGTCAGTCATCCAGTAATCACCAATGTAAGGTGGTCCTTTTCCTCCTGACCACCAATCTAAAGGTGTCCTTCCCTACTGACTACTAATGTAAGGAGCATTCTTCCCACTGACCACCAATGCCATAGGCTTCTTTTTCCCTGATAGCCAGTGTAGAGTTCAGTCATCCAATAATCACCAAGGTAAGGTGGTCCTTTTCCTCCTGACCACCAATCTAAAGGTGTCCTTCCCTACTGACTACTAATGTAAGGAGCATTCTTCCCACTGACCACCAATGCAATAGGCTTCTTTTTCCCTGATCACCAGTGTAGGGGTCAGTCATCCAATAATCACCAATGTAAGGTGGTCCTTTTCCTCCTGACCACCAATCTAAAGGTGTCCTTCCCTACTGACTACTAATGTAAGGAGCATTCTTCCCACTGACCACCAATGCAATAGGCTTCTTTTTCCCTGATCACCAGTGTAGGGGTCAGTCATCCAATAATCACCAATGTAAGGTGGTCCTTTTCCTCCTGACCACCAATCTAAAGGTGTCCTTCCCTACTGACTACTAACGTAAGGAGCATTCTTCCCACTGACCACCAATGCCATAGGCTTCTTTTTCCCTGATAGCCAGTGTAGAGTTCAGTCATCCAATAATCACCAAGGTAAGGTGGTCCTTTTCCTCCTGACCACCAATCTAAAGGTGTCCTTCCCTACTGACTACTAATGTAAGGAGCATTCTTCCCACTGACCACCAATGCCATAGGCTTCTTTTTCCCTGATCACCAGTGTAGGGGTCAGTCATCCAATAATCACCAATGTAAGGTGGTCCTTTTCCTCCTGACCACCAATCTAAAGGTGTCCTTCCCTACTGACTACTAATGTAAGGAGCATTCTTCCCACTGACCACCAATGCAATAGGCTTCTTTTTCCCTGATCACCAGTTTAGGGGTCAGTCATCCAATAATCACCAATGTAAGGTGGTCCTTTTCCTCCTGACCACCAATCTAAAGGTGTCCTTCCCTACTGACTACTAATGTAAGGAGCATTCTTCCCACTGACCACCAATGCAATTGGCCTCTTCTTTCCTGATCACCGGTGTAAAGGAATCAGTCTTCCATTAATCGCCAGTGTAAGATGGTCCTCTCCCACCGACCACCAGTCTAAAGATGCCCTTTTCTACTGACCATCCTGTAAGGGAGCTCTTTAACAATACTGATCTAAAACAAATACGTTGCTCTGAGCAATGTACTGCACCTGAAACAAACAACGTGAAGAATTTACATATAGAAGGATGAGAGTCAGTGCTAGCTCGGGAACTGTGCGTGGCCTTTATCGACTGCCATATGCGTCGCTGTGCTGCCTACGATGCACAAGACTTTACTCCGCTTTAATTAAGAATATGTTAGCGGAAGAGGAGAGGTGAACATTCATTCATCATGTGTTCTCAGTAGGAAAGCGTTGACAGCGGACACATCGAAGGAGAGAGTCGGAGATCAGGGGTGTCGGTCCTGTTACAGCGAACGTCAAGAATAATCCTCGGGTGAACGTGACACTTCTGATGTAATGAGCAGACATAAAGATTAAGGTCATATCTCAGACACTTCCGTCTGCTCTCACGTCATGTAACCGGTCCGACCCTTACAGAATCCACAGTCTTTTTCTGTACCTGTCCAGCTATCTAAGCCCATACAGTGCAGTCAATTTACATACGGGAGTTCGCAAGAGGAGGGAGGAACCGAGGCGAAATATAAGTGGAATAAACTTCAGCTTTAAATGATTTAACTCGCTAATACCATTCTTACTGTCAGTCGATTCTCAAAGCAACGATTTGCATAATCACTTGGCAGCTACGATCAGTTCTCAGATGCAGGATGCAATCAATACAATTTCTGAACCATCCAATCCACGTATCTCAATCAAAAATGATTCTTAAGGTGGTATGTTTTTCATGCTGAGCTTGTATCTGATTCAAACTGGTTGCATTGATTGGATAATCAGATACTTATATAGATGGATATCAAGGCTTAGAGAGTGTTGGTGGAGTCTTTTCTTTACATATTTTGTATTATATAATAACATACAATAAACCTGTCTAATCATGTAGGAGCCATCATTGCATACATCCTGGTGCTGGAAAGGAGTTGCATGTTTGTCCCGTGGCTTCCATGTGACCCCCAAGGGATAGGAATCAGGAGCCTTCATCTTGTGGCTACAGATACACTTTAAAGCTCTCCTTTCAAATAGTAAGACAAGGCAGTAGCGGAGCTTCCCAAACACTATTAGGGCTCATTTACACTGCAGCTGATAAATTCACGTTTAGGAGCTTTTCTGCGTTTTTTTCAGCAGCCCCTGAACCCTCCCTAATGTTCTCCTAATGTGTCCATGTACACATCGTCCTTTACAGTCATTTACAGGCATTTCAGTCGTTTTTTTTTAAAACGTGCGTTCAGCATTTGATTTTATCAGCATTTCAAACGCAAAACGCTTGTAAACACAGCTAAACTCGACAAATCGGGTTTACATCACTGACCTAATATCAAAGTACCACCCAGCACGCACACTCCGCTCCTCACAAGACCTCCTTCTCTCTAGTTCCCTGGTCTCGTCCTCCCATGCCCGCCTCCAGGACTTCTCCAGGGTGTCACCCATCCTCTGGAACTCCCTGCCCCAACCCATCAGATTATCACCTACTCTCCTCTCCTTTAGGCGCACCCTGAAAACCCACCTCTTCAGGGAAGCCTACCCCGCCCCCTGCTAACTTGCCGACCTCCTCGACTCTTCCTACCACTCCATCCCCCACAGCTATCTCCTCCTGTACCACCATCCCCTCCCTCCTAGATTGTAAGCTCGAAAGAGCAGGGCCCTCCATCCCCTCATGTTTTGCATTGTATTGTATTGTTCTGTCACATGTTCTGTCCCCCTTTGTAATGTACAGTGCTGAGCGAACTATTGGCGCTTTATAAATACTGTATAATAATAATAATAATAAGCGTTTACGTTTGAAATTCGTTTTTAACTCTTCCAGTTCCCGATGCTGTCCAGAGCCTTTTTTCATCCTGAAAAATGCATGCAAAGCGATTTCAAGGTACTCAGATGGACAAAACACTGAATACAGGATGTTCTTACCAAGCTTGTCACACATTGTAATGACCAATTCACACCTCAGACCTCTCCCACCCTTGGAAACAAAAGATATGTTAATTTAGACAAGTATTATTTAGATGGACCTGTGAGCCACTGGAGTTTCAAATACAGTATATTAGATCGCCGGAATTTTTCTCACCCTCATAAGGTGTGAATTACATGAGAATAACAAATTATTAACCGCGCTCTAATATTACCGCGTTAATAATATATATAAAAAATGCTGCTAATTAATCTATACTGCGATACTGTTCACTTATCAAAAATTAATCCATAAATCATCACCATATAAAATAAAAAATAAAAAATATAATTAAATCCAATAATGTTAATTTTTAAAAAATTAATAAATAAATCAATTCATAAAGTTCACTGTGCAAATGTGCAAAAACTAAAATTATATCTTTAAAGTGTTGCTTTTAAACTCAATAAATTAATAAAAATGAGATGTGCAAAATAGTGCATGAAACACTACTTTAAAATATTACTTTCAAACTCAATAAATTAGTAAAATGAGATGAATAGTGCATGAAACAAATCAGAGAAAAAAATATATAAATAAAAAATGTAAAAATAAAAAATTAATCAAAAATAATTACAATAGAAAAATATATATATATACAGTTGTGACCAAAATTATTCAACCCCCACTGAAATTGAGTGTTTTGGCCAGTTTGACATTGCTTTTGATCATTCAGTCATCTTGCTTACATTTACATTAAAGAGGCACTTGTAGGTCAGACAAATATAACATAACAGTTATAATGAAATAACCACAAATGTCTTTTCTGTGCTCACAGCATTATCAGTTTTATTCAACCCCCAAGTGACATTCAATCTTAGTACTTAGTACAGCATCCTTTTACAGTTATAACAGCTTTTAAACGTGAAGCATAGCTTGACACAAGTGTCTTGCAGCGATCTACGGGTATCTTCGCCCATTCTTCATGGGCAAAGGCCTCCAGTTCAGTCACATTCTTAGGCTTGCGCACTGCAACTGCTTTCTTTAAGTCCCACCAGAGGTTCTCAATCGGATTTAAGTCTGGTGACTGCGATGGCCACTCCAAAATGTTCCAGCCTTTCCTCTGCAACCATGCTCTAGTGGACTTGGAGGTATGCTTGGGATCATTGTCCTGTTGAAAGGTCCAACGTCTCCCAAGCCTCAGGTGTGTGACGGACTGCATCACGTTTCCATCCAATATCTCCTGGTACTGAAGAGAATTCATGGTACCTTGCACACGCTGAAGCTTCCCTGTACCTGCAGAAGCAAAACAGCCCCAAAGCATGATTGACCCTCCACCATGCTTCACAGTAGGCAAGGTGTTCTTTTCATCATAGGCCTTGTTCTTCCTCCTCCAAACATAGCGTTGATCCATGGGCCCAAACAGTTCTAATTTTGTTTCATCAGTCCACAGAACACTATCCCACAACTTTTGTGGTTTGTCCACATGGCTTTTGGCATACTGCAGTCGACTCTTCTTATTCTTTGGAGACAGCAAGGGGGTACGCCTGGGAGTTCTGGCACGGAGGCCTTCATTACGCAGTGTGCGTCTTATTGTCTGGGCTGAAACTTCTGTACCCACATCTGACAAATCTTTTCTCAGTTCCTCAGCAGTCACACGGGGACTTCTCTCCACTCTACGCTTCAGGTAGCGCACAGCAGTCGAAGTCAGCATCTTCTTTCTGCCACGACCAGGTAGCGTTTCAACAGTGCCCTTTGCCTTGAATTTGCGAATGATGCTTCCTAAGGTGTCTCTTGGTATGTTTAACATCTTTGCAATCTTCTTATAGCCATTGCCCTTCCTGTGAAGAGAAATCACCTCTTCTCTTGTCTTCCTGGACCATTCTCTTGCCTTCACCATGTTTGTAACCACACCAGTAAATGTCTAGAAGGAGCTGAGTATCACAGTCATTTTAAAGCTGCCTAATTGGTGCTTATTATGCTTGATTGCTGCTCGGTGACATCCACAGGTGTTTTCAATACCTGATGGAAAGCACCTGTATGAACCTCTGTTCTTCAGAGTGGTAGTCTTTAAGGGGTTGAATAATTGTGGCAATGAAGAAACCACATAAGAACCATTTACTACTGTATTACATAAACAATTGATGTCATTTTAGTTGCATTTGGGTAGTTACAACGTCCTTGTAGGATTTGATTCTGAATACAATTCCAAATGTACACTATAGTCCCTAAACCCCTTTACAGCATTGGGGGTTGAATAATTTTGGTCACAACTGTATATATAAATTAATAAAGTTCAACCACAAAATGGTGCATAAAAAAATTTTTTGCGCAAAAAATTTTTTTAAAAAAAGTTCAGCAGGTATAAAGTGTTGATAGTATACTCTCCTTTCAAGCTGCTTGTGATGGTGTGAATATAGATCTACAAGGTATCTTCTGAGCCTGTACAAGCCCAAGGATTTTCCCCTCCTTGAAGCTCTGCTCACTCCAATGCTCAGTATATCCTCATGTGACCCATAAGAGAAAAGAACAAAAGAAATATGGTGCCTTATCCAAGGTATATACGAATGCTCTTTAATGTGCTCTCATATTGCACTCACATGATTTCAGAAATATATACGCATGTATTGTAACATAAGCCGCTGATTGTGGTAATGATCAGCCTCACAGGAGCGCTGGCTCACTCTGCCTGTACTCGCCGTAATGATGATCCAGTACGATCCGACACGTGGTGACGTCACTGCCCCTCCCCAACGCGTTGCGCTACAGGGAAAAAACGTAGCTTCGTCTGGGGGATGTAGTAGCTAGGCACCATATTTCTTTTGTTCTTTTCTCTTATGGGTCACATGAGGATATACTGAGCATTGGAGTGAGCAGAGCTTCAAGGAGGGGAAAATCCTTGGGCTTGTACAGGCTCAGAAGATACCTTGTAGATCTATATTCACACCATCACAAGTAGCTTGAAAGGAGAGTATACTATCAACACTTTATACCTGCTGAACTTTTTTGAAAAATTTTTTTTTGCACAAAAACATTTTTTATGCACCATTTTGTGGTTGAACTTTATTAATTTATATATATATTTTTTTCTATTGTAATTATTTTTGATTAATTTTTTATTTTTACATTTTTTATTTATATATTTTTTCTCTGATTTGTTTCATGCACTATTCATCTCATTTTACTAATTTATTGAGTTTGAAAGTAATATTTTAAAGTAGTGTTTCATGCACTATTTTGCACATGCACTATTTTGCACATCTCATTTTTATTAATTTATTGAGTTTAAAAGCAACACTTTAAAGATATAATTTTAGTTTTTGCACATTTGCACAGTGAACTTTATGAATTGATTTATTTATTAATTTTTTAAAAATTAACATTATTGGATTTAAATATATTTATATGGTGATGATTTATGGATTAATTTTTGATAAGTGAACAGTATCGCAGTATAGATTAATTAGCAGCATTTTTTATATATATTATTAACGCGGTAATATTAGAGCGCGGTTAATAATTTGTTATTCAAAAGATATGTTAATGACCATTCACACCTCCAATTCCTCAGGAAGACCCCCTTCCAGGTGGCCTTAATGACTCCCTCCACCAGACACCTTTCTCACCCTTGGAAACGAAAGAAATGGTAATGAGCAACTCACACCTAAGCTAATCTCAACACATACTGCTGTCTCTGCTTCTACTCTCTGTATTTCTTTGAAACAGTCTGAAATAGTTAATAATTTACCACTTTTCAGTGCATTCTGGACCTTTGGGAGGTTCTCCTGTGCTTATCTTTAAAAACCCTTCTAAAGACAAACGCACATAAATGCGTTATGCAAGCGCGGCTAAACAGACGTTTTTGTAACCTACATTTTCCAGCAGTCAGTTTCCATCATTCAGAAGTGTCCCGTGTACATGGGGCCTTAGGCCTCATTTGCACTTGCTTCAACATGTGGCATTGGACACTCTTTTTAAAGTCCTTTGAATGCCAATCAAAGCACCTTTTACTAAATAAGCTTACAGTCCTGTTGTGTTTTCTTTGCTTTCAAAATTTTACCCCATGTTGCTTTCTTGGTGCTTCAAAATGTCTCCAAAGCCTCCATAGAAGTCTGAGGAAGCTCGCTAACAGCACCTGCAGCTTTTGAGGAGCTTTTATTCAGAGTTAGCTTCACTTTGTTTTGGGGGTATTGCTGGTATGAGATATCCCAGGATGCACTGGGAGACCAACAAGCGCACTGCAAAGATGTCATCAGTAATCACTTCCGGTTCATGTGTATATATTCTAGGAACGCTATAGCAGATGGTGAGCGGTAACCGGAGAGAGAGGACTGAGTGGCGGAGAATCATCAAAACTGGGGGACCAGAGTGGGAGAAACTAGTAGATGTCACATGTTGTGAGCAGCATAAGAGCAATATAGCAAGAAATGAGGAAGGCCGGAGAGAGAGGAGGATCTGCAAACAAATAGATCATCAGTGCTGTGGGTTACTAATGAGTGGGGGATCAGTAGAGCTGGGGATCAGCAGAGCTGGTGGTTCCTACTGAATAGGGGTTCAGTAGAGCTGGGGGTTACTACCGAATGGGGGATCAGCCAATCTGGAGGTTACTACTGAGCAGGGGATCAGCAGGGCTGGGGTTCATACTGAGCAGGGGATCAACATAGCTGGGGGTTACTACTGCGCAGGGTATCAGCAGAGCTGGGGGTTAACACTGAGTGGAAATCAGCATAGCTGGAGGTACTACTGAGTGGGGCATCAGCAGAGCTGGGAGTTCTACTGAGCAGCGGATCTGCTGAACAGGGGTACTACTGAGCAGGGGATCTGTTGAACAGAGGTATTAATGAGTTGGGAATCTGCTGAATGGGAGTACTAATGAGCTGGATATCTGCTTGATGGTGGTATTACTGATCAGGGGATCTGCTGAACAGGGGTAATAATGAGCTGGGGATCTGCTGAACGGGGGTACTAATGAGCTAGGGATCTGCTAAATGGGGGGTACTAATGAGCTTGGGATCTGCTGATCGTGGGTAGTAATGAGCTGGGGATCTGCTGAATGTGGGTACTATTGAGCTGGGGATCTGCTGAACGTGGGTACTAATGAGCTGGGGAATCTGCTGAACGGGTGTACCAATGAGATGGGTATCTGCTGAACGGGAGTACCAATGAGCTGGGGAACTGCTGAACAGGGGTACTAATGAGCTGGGGATCTGCTGAATGGGGGTACCAATAAGATGGGTATCTGCTGAACGGGTGTACTAATGAGATGGGTAACTGCTTATTGGGGGTACTACTGAGCTGGGTATTTGCTGAATGAGGTACTACTGAGCTGGGTATCTGCTGAACGG
Organism: Staurois parvus; assembly: GCF_062004578.1. NCBI lineage: Eukaryota > Metazoa > Chordata > Amphibia > Anura > Ranidae > Staurois > Staurois parvus. Next base: position 1,141,739 of record NW_028318263.1, on the reverse strand, counting down.
GGGTACTAATGAGCTAGGGATCTGCTGAACGGGGGTACTAATGAGCTAGGGATCTGCTGAATGAGGTACTACTGAGCTGGGTATCTGCTGAATGGGGGTACTAATGAGCTGGGTATCTGCTGATTGGGGGTACTAATGAGCTAGGTATCTGCTGAACGGGGGTACTACTGAGCTGGGTATCTGCTGAATGAGGTACTACTGAGCTGGGTATCTGCTGAACGGGGGTACTAATTAGCTGGGTATCTGCTGAAAGGAGGTACTAATGAGCTGGGTATCTGCTGAACGGGGGTACTATTGAGCTGGGGAACTGCTGAACGGGGGTACTAATGAGCTAGGGATCTGCTAAATGGGGGGTACTAATGAGCTTGGGATCTGCTGAACATGGGTAGTAATGAGCCGGGGATCTGCTGAATGTGAGTACTAATGAGCTGGGGATCTGCTGAACGGAGGTACTAATGAGCTGGGGAACTGCTGAACAGGGGTACTAATGAGCTGGGGATCTGCTGAATCTGGGTACTAATGAGCTGGGGATCTGCTGAACGTGGGTACTAATGAGCTGGGGAATCTGTTGAACAGGGGTACCAATGAGATGGGTATCTGCTGAACGGGAGTACCAATGAGCTGGGGAACTGCTGAACGGGGGTACTAATGAGCTGGGGATCTGCTGAATGGGGGTACCAATAAGATGGGTATCTGCTGAACGGGTGTACTAATGAGCTGGGTAACTGCTTATTGGGGGTACTACTGAGCTGGGTATCTGCTGATCGGGGGTACTAATGAGCTGGGTATCTGCTGAACGAGGGTACTAATGAGCTGGGGATCTGCTGAACGGGGGTACTACTGAGCTGGGTATCTGCTGAATGAGGTACTACTGAGCTGGGGATCTGCTGAACGGGGGTACTACTGAGCTGGGTATCTGCTGAATGAGGTACTACTGAGCTGGGTATCTGCTGAATGAGGTACTACTGAGCTGGGTATCTGCTGAACGGGTACTAATGATCTGGGTACCTGTTGTGCGACATTCTACTGAGCCCAAATAGGAAATCAGCACACTGGGCATTTACCATACTTTACTAAAGCATCACAGAAGCATCAAAAATGCATAAAAAATGCATGAGGGTCGACGCTTTTATTGTGTGTTAAGATCAAAGCAAATGTAAATGAGCCCTAAAAGTGGACATGAATAACCAATTAGGCCCTATTCACACATACTGCGGTGACCTGCGTTTTACCACACTGGGTGAATGCAGATCACTGCTAGCACACGCAGAAAACAGTTGTTTTTTATGCATCCTGTTCACCGTACAACGCATCCTGGAGGTGCAGTCAAGTGACATGCTGTGTTTATCGCAAACTCAGGAAGGTGTCGCATGGTACTGCACAGCCACGACGTGCAGGAAACGTCACTGTGTGATGTGCTGACATTGGTCACAGTGATTTATTAACTAGAGAAGAAAGGATGAAGATGATGACCTGGACACCGGCTGTAGTGGCAGTTCCCATATAACTGCTTTGACAGGTTTATTTATTTCAGGTACTTATATAGCGCCCAGGGGTGGACTGACAACTCATGGGGCCCTCAGGCAATAGGGGATCATGCAGGGGTAGGCAACTAGCTGTTGTGGAACTACATTTCCCATGAGGCATTGCAAAGATTACAAAACTGACAGTTACAGCTATGACTTGCAGAGGCATGATGGAACTTGTAGTCCTGCAACAGCTGGAGAGCCGCAGGTTGCCTACCCCCGCCTGGGAGTGATATACCCAGGGGCGGACTGACAACTCATGGGGCCCCCGGGCAATAGGGGCTCATGGGGCCCCTGTGTCCTTGCCCAAACTGAAAAGAGCCTATGAAAAAGGTACAAGGGGCATCTTATGGGGCCCCCTAGTGACCCTGGGCCCTCGGGTAGTGCCCGAGTTTCCAAATGGTCAGTCCGCCCCTGATAGCGTCGTCAATTTACGCAACGCTTTACATATATATTGTACATTCACATCAGTCCCTAACCCTCAAGGGGCGTACAATCTAAGGTCCCTAACTCCCATCATACATACATATACTAGGGACAATTTAGACAGGAGCCAATTCACCTACCAGCATGTCTTTTGAGTGTGGGAGGAAACTGGAGTACCCGGAGGAAACCCACACAGGCACAGGGAGAACATGCAAACTCCAGGCAGGTGGTGCCGTTGCTAGGGTTCGAACCAACGACCCGAGTACTGCCAGGCGGAAGTGCTAACCATTTAGCCACTGTGCTGCCCAGGTTCACTTTAAGAACTGAACAGATGACTGAACTCAATGCACTCAGTGTTTTAAAATGTTGAAAAAAATGAAATTTACCAGAGAAAGCAATTAACTCCGAGAAACCGCAATCTGGACCGCAGAGGTCACTTTGCAGGAAGTGAATCAATTTAGCTTTTCCATTTACTATTGGCACGAAGCATCAGCAACCGGAGTGCAACCAGTAAATTCAATATATCTGTCTGAATGAGCAATCAGGAGATAACCTCATCTGCATTCTGCTGTTCAGGTAGGAGACCGACGCCAGGCTGGGAAAAGGAGACCCTTTACAATATACCTGTCAGTAGCTTTACATGTCCGCATGAAGAAATTCCTGACCTCCTTGACAATACACAGCAGTGGGATCGCTTTTCAAAATAAAATCTCCACCTTTCACCATTTAGCCCGGGTTCACACATACAGTGAAGGAAATGCGTATTTGCTCCCCGGCTGATGTTGAATGTTCGCCCCTCACAAAGAAATGATCGGTCTAAAAATCGAATGTTCGGTGTATTGTAACACTGAGAGACAGAATACAACAACAAATTCAGCAGAAATGCGTCTAACAAATGATGACTGATCTGCATGTTCATGAGGGGAAGAAGTATTTGATCCCCTATCATTCAGCAGGATTTCTGGCTACCAGGTGTCTTTCATACAGGTAACAAGCTGAGATTAGAAGCAGTCTCTTAAAGGGAGTGCTGCTAATCTCATTGTGTTACCTGTATAAAAGACACCTGTCCACAGGAGCAATCAAACCATCAGATTCCAAACTCTCCACCATGGCAAAGACCAAAGAGCTGTCCAAGGATGTCAGGGACAAGATTGTAGACCTACACAAGGCTGGACTGGGCTACCAAACTATGGCCAAGCAGCTTGGTGAGAAAGTGACAACAGTTGGTGCAATCATTCACAAATGGAAGAAACACAAAACAAGTGTCAGTCTCCCTAGGTCTGGTGCACCGTGCAAGATCTCACCTCGTGGAGTGTCAATGATCATGAGAACCATGAGGAATCATCCCAGAACTACACGTGAGGATCTTGTCAATGATCTCCAGGCAGCTGGGACCACAGTCACCAAGAAAACAATTGGTAACACACTACGCAGACAAGGATTGAAATCCTGTAGTGCCTGTAAGGTCCCTCTGCTCAAGAAAGCACATGTCCAGGCCGTCTGAAGTCTGCCACTGAACATCTGAATGATGCAGAGGAGGACTGGTTGGAAGTGTTGTGGTCAGATGAGACCAAAATCCAGCTCTTTGGCATCAACTCAACTCGCCGTGTTTGGAGGAGGAGGAATGCTGCCTATGACCCCAAGAACACCATCCCAACTGTGAAACATGGTGGTGGAAACATTCTGCTTTGGGGGTGATTTTCTGCTAAGGGGACAGGACAACTGCACCGCATCAAAGGGACGATGGATAGGGCAATGTACCATCAAATCTTGGGTGAGAACCTTCTTCCCTCAGCCAGGGCATTCAAAATGGGTGGTGGATGGGTGTTCCAGCATGACAATGACCCAAAACACACGGCCAAGGCAACAAAGGAGTGGCTCAAGAAGAAGCACATTAAGGTCCTGGAGTGGCCTAGCCAGGCTCCAGACCTTAATCCGATCTGTGGAGGGAGCTGAAAGTTCAAGTTGCCAAACGTCAGCCACCAAACCTTGATGACTTGGAGAGGATCTGCTAAGAGGAGTGGGCCAAAATCCCTCCTGAGATGTGTGCGAATCTGGGGGCCAACTCCAGGAAACGTCTGACCTCTGTGATTGCCAACAAGGGATTTGCCACCAAGTACTAAGTCATGTTTTGTGAAGGGGATCAAATCCTTATTTCCCTCATGAACATGCAGATCAGTCATCATTTGTTAGACGCATTTCTGCTGAATTTGTTGTTGCTATTCTGTCTCTCAGTGTTACAATACACCGAACATTTGGATTTTTGGATCATTTCTTTGTGAGGGGCGAACATTCAAAATCAGCAGGGGAGCAAATACGCATTTCCTTCACTGTATGCGGTGTGGCAAATCACATGTGATTCGCACAGGAACTGCAACGCATTCCTGTGCAAATCACATGCAAATTCTGTGCTGTGCGTTTCGAGCCGTACATTTTGTATGGCTCAAATCGCACCACATCCGGAATCAGAAAGGTGGAGACTGGAGGGTGCAAAATCTGGTGCAGCTCTGCACAGAAACCAATCAGCTTCCAGATTTTATTACTAAAGCTACATTGAACAAACTGAAGTTAGAAGCTGATTGGCCACCATTATTATTTATTATTTATTTCAGATACTTATATAGCGCCGTCAATTTACGCAGCACTTTACATATATATTGTACATTCACATCAGTCCCTAACCCTCAAGGGGTGTACAATCTAAGGTCCCTAACCCTCAAGGGGTGTACAATCTAAGGTGCCATGCACAGCCTCACCAGATTCTGAGTGCATTTCTCGTGTTTTTAGCAAAGCACCCCAATTTTGGTTTTGGGCTATTTTAACCCCTCGCCTACCAGACACATTCCCCCGCTTCCTGCCCAGGCCAATTTCCAGCTTTCAGTGCTTTCACACATTGGATGACAATTGCGCGGTCATGCAACACTGTACCCAAACAAAATGTTTATATTTTTTTTTTTTAGACAGATGGAGCTTTCTTTTGGTGGTATTTAATCACCACTGAGGATTTTTATTTTTTGCTAAACAAACTTAAAAAAAAAGACTGAAAATTATGGAAAAAAAAGTTTTTTCTTAGTTTCTAATATACAATTTTGTAAATAAGTAATTTTTCTCCTTCACTGATGTGTGCTAATGAGGCTGCAGTGATGGGCACTAATAGGCTGCACTGATGAGGTGGCACTGATCGGCATTGACAGGCATCACTGATGGGCACTGAAAGGCGGCACTGATGGGCAATGAAAGGAGGCACTGATAGGTGGCACAGATTGGAGCTGGTAGGCGGCACTGATGGACACTGATAGGTGGCAATAATTGGAACTGATAGGAGGCACTGACGGACACTGATAGGTGGCACTGATTGGAACTGTTAAGCGGCACAGATGGGCACTGATAGGCGACACTGATGGGCACTGATAGGCAGCACTGGCACTAATAGGCGGCACTGACAGGCACTGATAGGTGGCACTGATTGCAACTGTTAAGCGGCACAGATGGGCACTGATAGGCGACACTGATGGGCACTGATAGGCAGCACTGGCACTAATAGGCGGCACTGACAGGCACTGATAGGTGGCACTGATTGCAACTGTTAGGCGGCACAGATGCTCACTGATAGGCGGCACTGATTGGAACTGATAGGCGGCACTAATGGGCACTGATAGGTGGCACTGACTGGCACTGAGAGTTGGCACTAAAAGGCAGCTCTGATGTGCACTTATATATGGCAATGATGGGCACTGGCAGGTGGCAATTATGGGCACTGACAGGTGGCACTGATGGGGCTACACTGATCATCAGGGCACTGATGATCAGTGCCCAGACGATCAATGTACATGTCCCCTCTGAGGAAAGCTGTTTACTGGCTCTCTGTCAGTTTGGGGAGAGGACTGCCGATAACTGACATTTCCTATTTGCATGCAATCAGCTGTGATTGGACACAGCTGATCTTATCATAGAGCTGACATCATCGTCTCTATACTGCGATCAGTGATCCGCTCTGTCCCAGGGACACAGCACACCACCGATCGCCGTGCGCCCCTCAGGGGCGTGCATGAGCAGCTAGAGCGGGAGGAGGTCATATGACGCTCCCAGAACAAGAGAAATGTGGCCCGCCCCCTCATTTCCTTATATGGCTGGGCGGGAGGCAGTTAATAAATAGCTAATTTTAATGTTAAACTGTAAAAAAGAAAAAAAAAAAGGCAAAACCAAAAATGTTAGTTTGGGTAGCAAACAGCGACGCCTGCTCCACACTTTGGCGTAATACCTCCAGCTACGAAGCGGGTAGCACAGGAGGTAATATTGGGCCAATACTAATTCATTATTCCTATCTCAGTATTTGTAGGAGTGAGATGTGTGCAGTTCAATGACTGTATATTCGGTGTCTGGAATCGGAGGAAGTCAAGGATGTAATTCATTGCTCTGCCGCTCCTTCATGTTTTTGGCTTCAGTTGTAATAAGAGAAGATCAGCCTTTCTCCGTGTTAATTAAGTAGATTGGATTACGTATCTCTGAGGACTAACTAACATCATTGGCAATAATTCTTTGTATGCAACCATAGACCCTCGGTGTCAGGAAAGGAATCAAATATAAAAAGAGCCTGTGTTTTACCCAGGCAAAGGGTTTACTTAATTACCACCCCCCCATGCTGCTTCTATTCACCCCAGCCTACCAGAGATAACAGGGGGGGGGGGGGAATTATTTTTTGTACAACCCCAGAATTGGGCATATATTGGCTGCACACTGTGTATCATCCAATAGCATCTAAAAATGTTTATTGAAAGTGATCACATCACAGTAAGGAGCTGTGACATTTCGGGGCCACACAGGACCCTTTCTTCAGGCATGTGTACCACCCCATCCAGCTGCCCTTGCAGCTTAAAGTGATTGCAAACCTAAAAAAAAGTTGTTTTTAAAAATAACAAACATGTTAGACTTATGTGCTCTGCGTAATGGTTTTACATAGAGGAGCCCCGATCCTCCTCTTCTCGGTCCTGGCTCTTCCCCCTCTGTCAAGTGCCCCCATAGCAAGCCGCTTGCTATGGGGACACTCATGCATGCTCGCTCCCGAGCCGCACTCTGTGTCTATTAACACACAGAGCGCAGCCCTGCCCCCCGCTCCCCTCCCTTCTCACAGGCTGTGATTGACAGCAGCAGGAGCCAACAATGGCTCACACTGCTGTCTCTGAGCCAATAAGGAGAGAGAGCGTGGAGAGAGACGATGCTCACAGGCACAGCACTGTAGAGCTAAGGCTTAGGTAAGTATAAGGGAATGATAGAAAGCATGGAGGTAAAAATAAAACTTCTACCTTTACAACCACTTTAAGGGGACTTGTCAGGTGTGGGAGTCACTATAAACATGCCCCCAACTGCAAGTGTAAAGGAGCCCTAGGGCATTAGACAGGCATTGAGGAGGTGATACAGTTATGTTCAAAATAATAGCAGTGTGTTGAAAAAAGTGAATAGAGCTCAAAATCCTTCTAATAGCTTTTAATTCCATCCACACAAATGCATTGGGAACACGACACATTCTATTCCAAATCACAACATGAAGAAAAATACATCAAATTTGTGTTGTTCCTCTAAAAAAATTGAAGAAAAGTGAATATTAGACGGTTCAAAAAAATCGCAGTGTTTGTATTCTTCTTTACAAACTCAAACATTCACTATATAAACTGAGAAATGTTTGAAGATTTTGCTTGCTTTTGATTGGATGACATTCCACAGTTCTTCTCTTTTTCTTGGTTTTGCCTCAGAAACGGCATTTTTGATGTCACCCCACAAGTTTTCTATTGAATTAAGATCCGGGGATTGGGCTGGCCACTCCATAACGTCAATCTTGTTGGTCTGGAACCAAGATGTTGCACGTTTACTGGTGTGTTTGGGGTCGTTGTCTTGTTGGAACACCCATTTCAAGGGCATTTCCTCTTCAGCATAAGGCAGCATGACCTCTTCAAGTATTCTGATGGATTCAAACTGATCCATGATCCCTGGTATGCGATAAATAGGCCCAACACCGTAGTATGAGAAACATCCCCATATCATGATGCTTGCACCACCATGCTTCACGGTCTTCACAGTGTACTGTGGCTTGAATTCAGTGTTGGGGGTCGTCTGACAAACTGTCTCTGCCCACTAGACCCAAAAAGAACAATCTTACTTTCCTCAGTCCACAAAATGTTGCGCCATTTCTCTTTAGACCAGTCAATGTGCTCTTTGGCAAATTGTAACCTCTTCAGCACGTCTTTTTTCCAACAGTGGGACTTTGCGGGGACTTCTTGCAGATAGCTTGGCTTCACATAGGCGTCTTCTAATTGTAACAGTCCTCACAGGGAACGTCACACCTTCTTTCATCTTCCTGGAGCTGATTGTTGGCTGAGTCCGCGCCATTTTGGCTATTCTTCTACCCATTCCAATGGTATTTTTTCGCTTTCTTCCGCGTCTTTCAGGTTTTGGTTGCCATTCTAAAGCATTTGCGATCATTTTAGCTGAGCTGAGCAGCCGATCATTTTCTGCACTTCTTTATATGTTTTCCCCTCTCCAATCAACTTTTTAATCAAGGTACGCTGTTCTTCTGAACAATGTCTGGAACGACCCATTTCCCTCAGAATTTCAGAGAGAAATGCACTGTAACCAGCATGTACAACATTTGCTGCCTTCCTTCCTTAAATAAGGGCAATAATTGCCACCTGTTTTTCAAAGAATGAATGACGTCACTAATAGAACTCCACACTGCTATTATTTTGAACACGCCCCTTTCAATGAGTGATTCAATGACACAGAATCAGCAGCATGCATGTCATGACTGTCGGGTCTGTTGGATTTCTATTACTCTACTACACCTGCTAGGAAATTATTTGCCATGTAGAAATATCATTTCTACCAAAAACAGTGATTGATCCGGTTAGTGATGTCTGACTGCTATTATTTTGAACACAACTGTATGTTGCCTTCTCACCCACTGGTTTTACCCCACACCACCATTCAACCACCTATTTTTACCACCCACCAAGTGTGAATAAACCCAAAAGCAGCAGGAAGTGAAGGATTTAAGTAAATCTGTTGCTTTTTCATTGACAGTCTGATCAGATCTACACTAGATGGCCAAAGGTTTGGGAACACTGAATCATCACTGCTATATGAGCTTGCTGTTCCCATGGCAATGGTCATTAGTATGGAGTTATTATTATTATTATACAGTATTTATATAGCACCAAAAAGTTTGCTCAGCGCTATACAATATAGTGGGGGACAGTACATGAGATAATACAGTAACAAAACAATATACAAGAGGTTCGAGGGCCCTGCTTTTTCGATTTTACAATCTAGGAGTTGGCTCTCCTTTGCAGCTATATCAGACTCAACTCTTCTGGGAAGGCTTTCCACAATGTTTTGGAGGGTGTCTGTGGGAATTAGTGCCAGTTGAGCACAAAGAACATTTGGTAGGTCCACTACTGATGTTGGATGAGAAGACCTAGCTCACAATTGCCATTCCATTACACCCCAAAGGAGTTCAATAGGGATGAGGTCAGGTGCTGATGTTGGATGAGATGACTTGGCTCCCAATTGGCATTCATTACACCCCAAGTAGGGTTAAAGTGGTTCTAAAGGCTCATCTTATTTTACCTTCATGTATTCTATTGTATGAAGGTAAAAAACCTTTTGTGCAGCGGCAACCCCAGCCCCCCCAATCCTTACCTGAGCCCCCCCAGATCCAGCGTTGTTCTCAACAGCCTCTGCTGTCTTGGGACTCCTTCTCCTCATTGGCCGAGACAGCAACGGAAGCCCATTGGCTCCCCCTGCTGTCAGTCACAGCCAGTGGACCACTTAGGAAAGAGCGGGGGGGGGCGGGACTGAGCCACAGTTCTGTGTGTCTTATGGACGCATATAGCAGCAGCTTGGGGACAAGCACACAGAGGTGCCCCCAAGGCAAGCTGCTCTCCCTAGGGCGCTGCTCGAGGAGCCAGGAGCGCCTGAGAGGACCCGAAAAGAAGAGGATTGGAGCTGGTAAGTATAGACATGTTTGTTATTTTAGAAAAAAAAAGAAAAACTTTACTGTTACTTTAAGGTCAAGTATTGATGTTGCATCACAAGACATGACTCTGAATTGACATTTAATTACACCCCAAAGGTGTTCAGTAGAGTTGAGATCAGGAACTGATGTTGGAGGAGAAGACTTGGCTCCCAATTGACATTTCACTGCACTCCAAAGGTGTTCAGTAGGGTTGAGTTCAGGTACTGATGGTGGAGCAGAAGACCTGGCTCAGACGTGGCATTACATTACACCCCAAAGGTATTCAGTAGGATTTAGGTCAGGTACTGATGTTGGATGAGAAGACTTGGCTGAGAAGTTGGCATTCCATTACACCCCAAAGGTATTCAGTAGGGTTTAGATCAGGTACTGATGTTGGATGAGAAGACTTGGCTGAGAAGTTGGCATTCCATTACTCTCCAAAGGTGTTCAGTAGGGATGAGGTCAGGGCTTTGTGCAGGAGACTTGAGCTTCTCCAAACTGGTCAAAGCATGCCTTTTTGGAGCTGGCTTTGTACACGGGTACAACATGCTGGAACAGAAAAGGGCCTTCACCAAATTGGTGCCACAAGTTTGGATGAGCACAGTTGTCTAAAATGTCTTTGTATGATATAGCAATAACAGTAGTCTTCATTGGGAACACCTGAACACATGTCCATATAGTGTATTAGGTTTTTAGTGGATGCTGAATTAAAATAGCTCATAGTTTATCGCTATGGAATTCCATTGGGAGATGTTTTTATTTCACATGTCAGCACACCTACCCCAGCTTTTAAGAAAGTCGCTCACTCACCCCATTTGACTTCTCGTTCAGTTTTCTATTTTATATTCTAGACCTGAGATATAAGAAGCCAGAGGGTGACTTAGCTCCACCAGAGTCTTATACTGGAATATCACATTATTATTATTATACAGGATTTATGGCGCCAACAGTTTGCGCAGCTCTTTACAATATAAGGGAGACAGTACAATTACAATACATTTCAGTACAGAAGGAATAGGAGGGCCCGGCTCGTGGAGCTTACAATCTAAAGGAAGGGGGAGGTGATACAAAAGGTGATAGCTGCGGGGGATGATCTGGTGGAGGTGATTCAAGTACAGTTCTTAGGTGGAGGTGGGTTAGGCTTCCCTGAAGAAGTGAGTTTTCAAAGATCGCCTAAAGGCAGACAGGGTGGGGGCTGACCGGACATGCTGTGGTAGGGAGTTCCAGAGGATGGGAGAGGCTCTGGAGAAGTCCTGGAGGCGAGCGTGGGAGGAGATGATGAGGGATCTAGAGAGGAGGATATCATGGGAGGAGCGGAGTGGGCGATTTGGGCGGTATCTGTGGATGAGGTTGGCGATGTAGCTGGGGGCAGTGTTGTGGATGGCTTTGTAAGCTGTGGTTAGTATTTTGAATGTTATACGTTGGGTTAGTGCAGTGCTTCTCAAATAGTGGGGCCGCCGCCCCCCCCCCTTCTGACAGAAGGGACACTAAGTACAGGGGTGGGCAGAGGGCTGCAGTCTCTTACCTGGCTCCCACGACGATCCATCCAGGAAGCGCTGCTCCTTCCGTCACTCCGGCCACTCCCTCACTCCTGCTCCGCCTCCTCACCGGTGATTGGCCGCCAGAACTGCAGCTCAGGAACGGTACACAGGCGGCCAATCACGGGCGAGGAGGCGGAGCCGAGCGGACCCGCGAAAATCGAGTGAGGGAAAAGCCGGTAAGTGTGCAGTGCAGAGGTGCTGCTGCAACCACATATGCTGGCTGCAGCAGCACCATACTGCAACAGGGGTCAGCAAGTGTCATTGGTGTCAGTGGGAGGAATAGTGCCGCATCATTGGTGTCACTGATACTAATGATGGGGCATTATTCCTCCCACTGACACCAACGATGGGGCACTATTCCTCCCACTGATACCAATGATGGGGCACTATTCCTCCCACTGACACCAACGATGGGGCACTATTCCTCCCACTGATACCAACGATGGGGCACTATTCCTCCCACTGATACCAATGATGGGGCACTATTCCTCCCACTGATACCAATGATGGGGCACTATTCCTCCCACTGACACCAACGATGGGGCACTATTCCTCCCACTGATACCAACGACGGGGCACTATTCCTCCCACTGACACCAATGATGGGACACTATTCCTCCCACTGACACCAATGATGGGGCACTATTCCTCCCACTGACACCAATGATGGGGCACTATTCCTCCCACTGACACCAATGATGGGGCACTATTCCTCCCACTAATACCAATGATGGGGCACTATTCCTCCCACTGACACCAATGACGGGGCACTATTCCTCCCACTGACACCAATGACGGGGCACTATTCCTTCCACTGACACCAACGATGGGGCACTATTCCTCCCACTGACACCAATGATGGGGCACTATTCCTTCCACTGACACCAACGATGGGGCACTATTCCTCCCACTGATACTAATGATGGGGCATTATTCCTCCCACTGACACCAACGATGGGGCACTATTCCTACTTATAACAATTTTATAGACAAATGATACTATTTACAGTCGCGTGGGGGGGCGCGAAATGTTTTCTTCTTCCTAGGGGGGGCATGACAGAAAATAATTGAGAAGCACTGGGTTAGTGGAAGCCAGTGAAGGGATTGGCAGAGAGGGGCAACAGTCGCTGATCGGTTGGTAAAGTGTATGAGTCTAGCAGCATCATTCATAATAGACTGAAGGGGGGATAGCCTGTGTAATGATAGACCAGTGAGGAGGGAGTTGTAGTAATCGAGGCGGGATATAACCAAGGCGTGGATGAGTTGTTTTGTGGTGTCATTGGTCAGGAAGGGGCGGATTTTGGAAATGTTCCGGAGGTTGAGGCGGCAGGATTTAACCAGTGAGTGGATGTGGAGCCCAAAGGAGAGGTCAGAGTCTAGGATTACGCCTAGCACCCTGGCATGAGGGGAAGGACCAATGGTTGTGCCTTTTGAACATTGGACCTACCCTTTAAATGCAGTGTATTTCTGAGGCCAGAAAGCGGCCATAATTAACCTTCAAACGGAAAGGTTTTCTACAGTACAACTGAAGGTGTAAACCCCCTTTAACCAGGTGGCACATAGCCTAACTTAGTTTTACAACTCCACCAGACATTTGCATTTCCTCATAGAATTTCAAATGATCCTCCTGTCTCATGTTCATGTATATCGCCTTCCTATAAATCTCAGTTGTCGACATCAGCCATAATCGCTCTGGAAAAAAACAGGTGATTTTCTAAAAAGCATTCTATTTTGGAATTGGCTAAATTATCACTTCATGAGAAGAAAATGGTTTTGTTGCCTGAGAAGATAATGGCTAATACCCTGTTGTAAACAGAAAATAACACAGCTGTCATTCCAAGGCTTGGAGACTTATTTTAAGTCTCGGGTGTACCGGCAATTACGGTGAAGTGTGTTCTGTAGATATAATGTGACTGTAATCCTTCTACCTGGTTTCTCTGCCTGCCTCATGATGTGACACAAATTCTCTTTCTGCAGGAGGCTGGCCAAGTCAACTCTTCTGCTAATTCCCCTCTTCGGAGTTCATTACATCATGTTCGCCTTCTTCCCCGACAACTTTAAGGTGGAAGTCAAACTAGTCTTCGAGCTCATTCTTGGATCCTTCCAGGTAAGAACACCAGGATGGTGACCCTCAAGCTTATTCATGTTAGTAAACCATTTGCAATTGCCTTTAAAGTAGAAAGGGACACTATTATTACTGTTAACTTTGTTTTCAGAGCTTCTTCACACTAGTTCAGTTGGACTGCATTGGACGGCGTTGCCCAAAGTAGTCCCAATGCATAGACAAGGCAATGTCCTATTGCTTCATTTCACAAAAATGAAAAATGGCCATGTTGCATTGTTGCGCGATGTGTTCCAAAGCTCTATAATGCACGTGTGAGTAACCTTTAAAAGGAAAGTCTAGCTGACATTGCTGCCAATGGGTTAAATAAGCTACCACTCATTATGGGGCACAAAGTCATCCCGTTCATTAATCCCCTCTCCACCCCACCATGGAACCCAAGTTTGCCATACTCCATTTGCTGGATGTTGCCATTATCAATGATTAACACCCAGTTCATGTTATCTCTACCAAACTGGGTCCACTTAAAAGTTAAAAACTAAAAATAATGACTAGTGTTAGGCTTTAAGTTCACCTTTAACCCTTTCTATCTGCAATCTTTATATTATTATTTTACAGTACCAATTTTTTTTTTTTTTTTTTTTTTTTTTTAAGTCCGCAAACGTGCAAACTACAACGAAAAACCCGTAAGTGATCACAAAAAATGTGCAAGTGCGAACACCACACGAAAAAGTGCACTTAGGGGTGTGTTTGTCCTACCCCCGAAAGGGTTGGACCGTTCGCCTGATCCCCCGGGGCACGAAGCTCCTGACAGGGACAAGGTTCCCACTTGGTCCTCACAGTACCAATCCCCATGCCACGGATACTCTATGCAGATATGTTCTTTTGAAAACCAGCATCCATAATTTTGTGTGTCTGCTGGCTCTCAGGCATGACTGTCATTGAGAGCCGGGTCCCCACTCAAAATTGAAAACCAATCAGTGGTTCATGAACATGTAGTTTCTATGTCAGTTCTGACATAGCGATTACATACAAGATGGAGGCTCCATCGACAAAATAAAGTCTTCACATTAACACTTCCACCTTCAGGCTGCAGTATTAACTAGCAGTGCTATCTATTTAAAGGAGAAGTATAGTCAAAGCTTTTTTTTGACTGTACTTCTCATTTAAATAGATAGCACTGCTAATTAATTGTAGGTGGAAGTGTTCATTTGAAGGCTTTATTTTGTCGATGGAGCTAAGCAGGAATGAAGTTTGTTCTGCACTACTGTGACCCATTTCCAGCCACATCCACCCCCTCCACAGTCCGGCGCTCCAGTGAACGCTGGAAGGGCAGAGCAGAGAGCCAGTGACTGGCAGTCACCGGCTCTCTGCAGGCTGATGAATATGTAGTCCTTATGTCAGTTCTGACATTCTGCACTGCTGTGGCCTGCTGTTGGCTGACATCACAGAGCTGGTCGAGGCTGTGAAAAGATCCCAACCATATGGTCAGGATCCAATCAAATGCCTGGACCAGCAGCTGACTCGGCCTCACAGCAAGCCACTGAGAGCCTGAGCCAGCTGCTCCTACTTCCTCCACACTCCAACGCTCCAGTGAGCGCTGGAGGGGCAGAGCAGAGAGACGGTGACTGACAGTTACCAGCTCTTTGCAGTCTGAAGACCAAGAGCTACAGTTGCAAGAAAAAGTATGTGAACCCCTTGGGATTACGTGGAGTTTTGCATGAATTTGGCATAAAATGTGCTCTGAACGTCATCTAAGTCACAACAATAGAAGAACACAGTCTGCTGAACATAATACTACACAAACATTAGATGTTGCCATGGTTTATTTGCACATAACATGTAAACATTCACAGTGCAGGGAGGAAAAAGTATGTGAACCTTTGGACTTAATAACTGGTTGACCCTCCTTTGGCAGCAATAACCTCAACCAAACGTTTCCTGTAGTTGCAGATCAGACCTGCACAACGATCTGGAGTCATTTTGGAGCACTCCTCTTCACAAAACTGTTTCAGTGTAGCAATATTCTTGGGATGTCTGGTGTGAATCGCTCTCTTAAGGTCATGCCACAGCATTTCAATGGGGTTGAGGTCAGGACTCTGACTGGGCCACTCCAGAAGGCGTATTCTGTGCTGTTGCAGCCATTGTTTTGTTGAATTACTTGTATGCTTTGGGTCATTGTCCTGTTGCATCACCCATCCTCTCCATCCGGTCTCCCCAGACCCTGCATTCACAATATCCGTTCTCCCCGGACCCTGCATTGACTATATCTGTTCTCCCCGGACCCTGCATTCACTATATCTGGTCTCCCTGAACCCTGCATTCACTATATCTGGTCTCCCCAGACCCTGCATTCACTATATCCGCTCTCCCTGGACCCTGCATTCACTATATCCGCTCTCCCCGGACCCTGCATTCACTATATCCGCTCTCCCCGGACCCTGCATTCACTATATCCGCTCTCCCCGGACCCTGCATTCACTATATCCGGTCTCCCCGGACCCTACATTAACTATATCTGGTCTCCTCGGACCCTGCATTCACTATATCTGGTCTCCCCGGACCCTGCATTCACTATATCTGGTCTCCCTGGACCCTGCATTCACTATATCCGTTCTCCCCGAACCCCGCATTCACTATATCCGTTCTCCCCGGACCCCGCATTCACTATATCCGCTCTCCCCGGACCTCGCATTCACTATATCCGCTCTCCCCGGACCCTGCATTCACTATATCCGCTCTCCCCGGACCCTGCATTCACTATATCTGCTCTCCCCGGACCCTGCATTCACTATATCCGCTCTCCCTGGACCCTGCATTCACTATATCTGGTCTCCTCGGACCCTACATTCACTATATCTGGTCTCCCTGGACCCTGCATTCACTATATCTGGTCTCCCCGGTCCCTGCATTCACTATATCCGCTCTCCCCGGACCCTGCATTCACTATATCTGGTCTCCCTGGACCCTGCATTCACTATATCTGCTCTCCCCGGACCCTGCATTCACTATATCCGGTCTCCCCGGACCCTGCATTCACTATATCCGCTCTCCCCGGACCCTGCATTCACTATATCCGATCTCCCCGGACCCTACATTCATTATATTCAGTCTCCCCGGACCCTACATTCATTATATTCAGTCTCCCCGGACCCTACATTCATTATATTCAGTCTCCCCGGACCCTACATTCATTATATTCAGTCTCCCCGGACCCTGCATTCACTATATCTGCTCTCCCCGGACCCTGCATTCACTATATCCGCTCTCCCTGGACCCTGCATTCACTATATCTGGTCTCCCCGGACCCTACATTCACTATATCCGCTCTCCCCAGACCCTGCATTCACTATATCCGCTCTCCCTGGACCCTGCATTCACTATATCCGCTCCCCCTGGACCCTGCATTCACTATATCTGGTCTCCCCGGACCCTACATTCACTATATCTGGTCTCCCTGGTCCATGCATTCATTATATCTGGTCTCCCCAGACCCCGCATTCACTATATCCTCTCTCCCCGGACCCTGCATTCACTATATCCTCTCTCCCCGGACCCTGCATTCACTATATTCTCTCTCCCCGGACCCTGCATTCACTATATCCGGTCTCCCCAGACCCTGCATTCACTATATCTGGTCTCCCCGGACCCTGCATTCACTATATCCGCTCTCCCACAGTACACAGAATATGGAAATGCAATTATTTTAGTAAATATAAACTGCTAAATACCTTTTTTCATCAGCAGTTAGAGCAGTCTTGTGACTTCTATCAGTGTCCAGCAGAGCACTGGTTAAAGCTTGTAGTGGGCTTTTTCATTCTGCTCTAGGAGGATGCAGAACCCCTGACATCTGCCTGGACAGTGCTGATTGGCCTTGTGCTGATCAAATGCACTCTCCCAAGAAATAGGTCATAGTTGGACAGAGCATGATCTGGTAAAAAGGGTGGATATTGTATATGTAAATCTGTTGCGCTGGAAACCAACCTAAGCTACAATAAATGTGCACAAAGATAATTATATGCATCTATAAACAAACAATAAATAAACACAAGTGAAAAAATGCAGGTGAAGTCCAAATTAACAAGTCCGAAATGTGAAATCACCAAAAGTAAAAAGTTCTTTGCAACAAATGAAGTGCTGTAACACCAATAACTCCAAGGAGACACCGAGGTGATCCCACCACCAGACATTTATACGCTTATTAAAAGGTTTTGACCCTCAAGCCAGAGAAGTCAATACAAGCATGCGTAGATCATGGACTCCACGAAGCCCCCGCCCTTGTCAAGCCTTTTATGTGGACCCACCAAGTAAGGAAAGAACCGAACGATCAACTATTCCATTAGATCTCTTACCTTTCATGAATGCTCTAAGAAGTATGATCCACATGGTGTAAATCTTAATTAAAACCTCTTTAATTAAAAGTATTGCACTTAAACATCTGCATAAAAAATTGCATGTTAAGAATCCAGGCGGCATATAAGGAAAACAGACTCCGTTGCTTCCTGGTGCGCGGTGACATCAGCACATAGCTCTTCCCTACGCGTTTCATCACAGGTGACCAGAGGCGGACTGACAACTCATGGGGCCCCCGGGCAATAGGGGATCATGGGGCCCCTGTGTCCTTGCCCAAACTCAAAAAAGCCTATGAAAAGGGTACCAGGGGCATCTCATGGGGCCCCCTATTGACCCCGGGCCCTCAGGCAGTGCCCGAGTTTCCAAACGGTCAGTCCGCCCCTGCAGGTGACGCCTTCTGGGGCCCCTGGTTTCTAACACAACACTGAAGCGTATCTCATAGTACTGTTGTTGCTCTTTATGTGTATTTTTGCATGAATAGGGTGGATAGTCAATGCACTGAAACCCTAAATCCTTCAAAGCAGCCAGTGTACTGCCTGCCTTGTGTGAAGGCGCATTGTCCTTCAAAAACAGCACACCCTTCTCCGTGGTTCATTCAACTACCTGCAACAATTGAGAAAATAGAGCTCTAAATCCTCCAAATCAGCACAATGCCATCTGAAATATCTCCATATGCAACTACAATAACTAAATTGGTGTTACATGTTGGGAAAGGCATCGGGCCAACAAACTTTTCAGCACCCCCTCATACCACGTTCTTTGCTAATCTTTTATACCTGAACAATGTATCAACTGCTGTGCTAATAAGATCTAGATAAAAACCTGAAACAAAATAAACACCGTGCTAAAGATGCCTTTAAAAAAATCATTACAATCCACTCACAGCGAACGATAATTCATTTAATGACAAACCTAAAAAATAAAGTGCTGTGTGCTCTTTTTAAGGGACAATGTTATATATAGGAAAGTGAGAACCAGAGTAAGAAAAATACTAACTTATCGCTCCAGGAAACTTGGCGAGAATAAAGACACTGCTGATTGTTTGCTCTGAAGAACACAATGAGAAAATTATGATGTTTTTTTTATGGAGATCAGTTGTCTCAAAATCTTTTTCATACACAATGTTCAGTGTGAATTTGCTTATTTAATGTTTAGAGAAAACCTAGAGCAGGGGTGGCACCTAGAGCAGGGGTAGCACCTAGAGCAGGGGTGGCACCTAGAGCAGGGGTGGCACCTAGAGCAGGGGTAGCACCTAGAGCAGGGGTGGCACCTAGAGCAGGGGTGGCACCTAGAGCAGGGGTGGTACCTAGAGCAGGGGTGGCACCTAGAGCAGGGGTAGCACCTAGAGCAGGGGTGGCACCTAGAGCAGGGGTGGCACCTAGAGCAGGGGTAGCACCTAGAGCAGGGGTGGCACTTAGAGCAAGGGTGGCACCTAGAGCAGGGGTGGCACCTAGAGTAGCTGTAGGACCTAGAGCAGGGGGTGGCACCTAGAGCAGGGGTAGCACCTAGAGCAGGGGTGGCACCTAGAACAGCTGTAGCACCTAGAGCAGGGGTGGCACCTAGAGCAGCTGTAGAACCTAAAGCAGGGGGTGGCACCTAGAGCAGGGGTGGCACCTAGAACAGCTGTAGCACCTAGAGCAGGGGTGGCACCTAGAGCAGTGGGTGGCACCTAGAGCAGGGGGTGGCACCTAGAGCAGGGGTAGCACCTAGAGCAGGGGTGGCACCTAGAGCAGCTGTAGGACCTAGAGCAGGGGGTGCCACCTAGAGCAGGGGTGGCACCTAGAACAGCTGTAGCACCTAGAGCAGGGGTGGCACCTAGAACAGCTGTAGCACCTAGAGCAGGGGTGGCACCTAGAGCAGCTGTAGAACCTAGAGCAGGGGGTGGCACCTAGAGCAGGGGTGGCACCTAGAGCAGGGGGTGGCACCTAGAGCAGGGGGTGGCACCTAGAGCAGGGGGTGGCACCTAGAGCAGGGGTAGCACCTAGAGCAGGGGTGGCACCTAGAGCAGCTGTAGGACCTAGAGCAGGGGGTGGCACCTAGAGCAGGGGTGGCACCTAGAGCAGGGGTGGCACCTAGAGCAGGGGTGGAACCTAGCACAGGGGTGGCACCTAGAGCAGCAGTAGGACCTAGAGCAGGGGGTGTCACCTAGAGCAGGGCTGGCATCTGGACCAGGGGAGACACCTGATGCTTTTTGTGCTAGCACGCCTCAAAGACCGTATCTAGCCCACCTGGTGACCCCTTTAGTTGGGCATCTTTGCAGCTGAACCTCCTCGGCCATTTGATTGACAGGTCAGGAGCCAGAGCATGATTGGCCACCTGTTCTTAGCCCCACTTTCGGCCCACAGTTCTTCAAGGGGAGATCAGGGAGTTACACTGATGAAGACCTCAGAAAGAAAGAGTGGACAGAGTGGGATGAGCCAAAAGTAAATCCCATGGGAGGAGCGCAAGGAGGTGACCAATGAACCAGGGCAACAACTGTGCCCATACACACAAGGGAAAGGAGGGCCATCTGTCAGAGAGGGGGGGGATCTGGAGGGGATACAGTTAGGACTACATTACCACGCATAGACTCTAACTCTATTTATCCACATCCAATATTCAAAACTGATCACTATAATAAGTAATGTAATTAAATAAATCTATTAAAAAAAATATCTCCTCTCCTCATTAATTCCGTGGTCTAAAAAGTTAAGTCAGAACCATCAGGAGTAGGCAACCTTTGAGAGGTGGAGATCTACCTGAACAACATGAAAGAGATCAAAGATCACCGGGGTTCGAAGTTTTTATTTTCTTGTTTTTTTTGTTGTTTTTTTTAGAAATGATCTAGCAAGTAAAAATGTTCTCTGTTCATTGAAAAAAAAAAAAAGTATGAATGGGGAACACACTGTGTTATGGTTACTAGATGGAACCGAGGAGCATACTTATTTGCTATGGTGCTCAAAAATGTTCTAGAGGCCATAATGCAAGAGTTTTTCCAATTTCCGCATTTTTTTAATGAATATCATTCAATGTGCGGAGACTATAGCCCAAGAGCATTCGATTTTGGCCAAATCTCACAGAATGATTTTACATACACTTTTAGTGGGGAACACCTATGCAAATTTCTCATACAGTTGCAAGAAAATGTATGTGAACCCCTTGGGATTACGTGGAGTTTTGCATGAATTGGGCATAAAATGTGTTCTGAACGTCATCTAAGTCACAACAATAGAAGAACACAGTCTGCTGAACATAATACTACACAAACATTAGATGTTTCCATGGTTTAATTGCACATAACATGTAAACATTCACAGTGCAGGGAGGAAAAAGTATGTGAGGCCCTAGCTTAATGACTTCTCCCTGAGCTAATTGGAGCCAGGAGTGAGCCAACCTTGACTCCAATCAGTGCGATGATATTGGATGTGTTGCTGACAGCTGTCCTGCCCTTAAAAAACACACACCTGTTTTGGGTTTACTGGTTTCAAGATGCACTGTCTGATGTGAACCATGCCTCGCAGAAAAGAGCTCTCAGAAGACCTACCATCAAGAATTGTTGACTTGCATGAAGCTGGAAAGGGTTACAAAAGTATCTCCAAAAGCCTTGATGTTCATGTGTCCACGGTAAAACAGACTGTCTACAAATGGAGAAAATTTAGCACTGTTGCTACTCTCCCTAGGCGTGGTCGTCCTGTAAAAATGACTGCAAGAGCACAGCGCAGAATGCTGCATGAGGTAAAGAAGAATCCCAGAGTGTCAGCTAAAGACCTACAGAAATCTCTGGCACATGCTAACATTTTTGTTGACACATCTACAATAAGGAAAACATTAAACAAGAATGGAGTACATGGGAGGACACCACGGAGGAAGCCATTGCTGTCCAAAAAGAAGATTGCAGCACATTTGAAGTTTGCAAAAGAGCACCTGGATGTTCCACAGCACTACTGGCAAAATATACTGTGGACAGATGAAACCAAGATTGAGTTGTTTGGGAAGAACACACAACACTATGTGTGGAGAAAAAAAGGCACAACACACCAACATCAAAACCTCATCCCCACTGTAAAACATGGCGGAGGGAGCATCATGGTTTGGGGCTGCTTTGCTGCCTCAGGGGCTGGACGGATTGTTGTCATTGATGGGAAAATGAATTCCAGAGTTTATCAAGACATTTTGCAGGAAAACGTACGACCATCTCTCCGCCAACTGAAGCTCCACAGAGGATGGGTGATGCAACAGGACATTGACCCAAAGCATACAAGTAATTCAACAAAACAATGGCTGCAACAGCACAGAATACGCCTTCTGGAGTGGCCCAGTCAGAGTCCTGACCTCAACCCCATTGAAATGCTGTGGCATGACCTTAAGAGAGCGATTCACACCAGACATCCCAAGAATATTGCTACACTGAAACAGTTTTGTGAAGAGGAGTGGTCCAAAATGACTCCAGATCGTTGTGCAAGTCTGATATGTAACTACAGGAAACGTTTGGTTGAGGTTATTGCTGCCAAAGGAGGGTCAACCAGTTATTAAGTCCAAAGGTTCACATACTTTTTCCTCCCTGCACTGTGAATGTTTACATGTTATGTGCAATTAAACCATGACAACATCTAATGTTTGTGTAGTATTATGTTCAGCAGACTGTGTTCTTCTATTGTTGTGACTTAGATGACGTTCAGAGCACATTTTATGCCCAATTCATGCAAAACTCCACGTAATCCCAAGGGGTTCACATACTTTTTCTTGCAACTGTAAATATACCCTAAAGATGTAAAAAAGTAACAAATCACAGAATGAAAAGAAAGTTATCAAATTTAACCCGGCAGCTTGTTTATGGATGCATCGTAAATACTGCTAAAATGTAGCAAAACTCTAAAGAAATAAAATAAAATATTTTTTTCCTGTGGGTTGCGCACACCAGATTCAGATACCAAAACAGAGGTCCTTGAGACCACCGCACTCGATCTTGTGTTAAAACTTGCTTCTGCGGCTGATGCAGGAGCCGGGCACTCAAGAGCTGTCATTATAAATAAAATACAAGTTCCATTTACGCTTCCTTTATCTTCAAAGCTAAGCAGAATATTTATTCCTGAGCTGCTGCTTGCTCCGGGTTTTCCCTTAATTGGCAGAAGACGATCCGGTAAGCTCATAAACGTGACCCTTCAGGCTGGTATTAGCCTAATATCAGAAGACTGTGATGTGTTTGATTGACGTGCGACTGTCCTAATTGGCTGAAGGATCGGAGTGGAACCCAAAACAGACCCATTAGAAATGAAGTCATTCATTGTCTGCTGCAATACAGATCATCACTTGAGTTGCACATGCAACAAATAAACAATTTATAAGGTCTGAACAGGATTTCCATAGAGTACAGAAAGATTGGGAGTTCATGTAATGTATACAATTATTGGGCATGATGCTATACAATAGCACTGTTGAACTGGAGTATTTATTTATTCTATTTATGTATTTCAGGTACTTATATAGCGCCGTCAATTTACACAGCGCTTTACATATATATTGTACATTCACATCAGTCCCTAAACCTCAAGGACCGTACAATCTAAGGTCCCTAACTCACATACATACACCTACTAGGGCCAATATAGACAGAAACCAATTCACCTACTCACCTACCAGCATGTGTTTGGAGTACCCGGAGGAAACCCACGCAGGGTGAACACGCAAACTTCAGACAGGTGGTGTCGTGGTTGGGATTTGAACCAACGACCCAAGTACTGCCAGGTGGAAGTGCTAACCATTTAGCCCATGCCCATGAGTATTTTTCTGCTTTTACCAATAGGCAACCTTAAAGAGACCCATTGAGGGCAAAATGAAGTCCCTCTTCCCCCAAACATCTTATAATGACCTTTCCAGCAATTTCCTGCTGCTGGTTCTTTCTCCGTGGCTGCAAGATACCCGTTGTAATAGCGTATACCTAGAGATGGACGCGGTTCAACCATTTTGGCTTCAACCTCCATCTTGGCAAAGGGATTAACCATCCTGACAAATATATTTCTCCCTCATTCTTCCCCCTTCCCTCCTTAGAGAGGCCCAGCGACATTTGGCCAGTATGTGTGTGAGTTGGGAATGTCACAGGAGGGTCATAGGAGCTATAAAGCCCCCCAAGTGAGGCGGGGCCTCCATTTCCAAAGAACCTGCAAATTGTAACACCTTGTAAGAGATAAGGCAACCTTTCCCAGGAGTTGAAAGAGATTCCAACCTAATAAACCTAACTCAGCGTATGTGACAGAATCAGATCAACACTTTTCAAAATCCATTTCTACCCAATGTCTCATATCTTGGAATATGAGAGACTTGCATAAAAACCGGACCTATCGTCAGATTGGCCACGAGAAGGCGAACAGTTTGGTAGGTCACTCGCATTGTCTCAGATACATAGGAAAACAGAAAAGTAGATCTCGTGAACCGTACAGTGTATAATTTCATAATTCATATCTAATCAATCCTCAGATGTGTCTGCCTAATAATCTACCCGTGGGTGGAATGTCACTTGTGCAGCTGGAAAGTTAGGGGTCAAAATATGAGTTATGGGAGATTTTGGCTCTAGTTGAGGTATCCACCCATACCTCCACGCCCTAAGTGGGGTATTGGTCCTTGACTTCAGAGACACCCCCTGCTGGGGACTACAAAATAGGCTGTCAGGCCTAAGAGTGTAAGTTGAAGACGTCTCCCATTTTAACATCAGTACCACCTGGGGAGACCTGTGCCCTTTCGCTCTGAAACTTGGATCTGCTAACCCAGGACTTTGGCAAGAACCTTAACCCTTTCACCTCTCTCTGATATCTCTTTGCTGTGCTGTTAGTCTCTGTATATTTATATATATATCTTAGTTACATCTTTTCTGTAAATATTTTTATTGCACCCGTTTGACCTTTTAGTAATAAATCTTTCCTTCTGAAAGTGTTGAACCGTTTCTATAGCGCTTTATTGCAATTTACGAATTCCTGCCTCTAAAGAGAACTCTACTGTGTTTGTTTAACTCTCTGCATAATCGGCCTGCGGTGACCGTATTATGCAGACGATTATCTCAACCATTATAGTGTTTTAGCTGATATTGCCGAGTTTCCTCTTTCTCTGTACAAAAAAGAAGGTGGTGGCAGTGTGAAGGGTTAATTGCGTAATTAACCTGACCTAGTAACAATTGCTCAGGCTGCCGGTACATCGATTGTGGTCCAGTTAGATGGAAAATCGTTGTGCAGGGTGCAGCTGGGTGTGGCATTGTTACGCATGTGACATCACAGTTTTAGATCGGCTAGTCCTTTGGTCACGAATTTGGTGAGAAGGTCTGGGGCCTTACGCCGCGATCGTGACACCCGTTACTTCTGGGTATGGGTATCGTGTGACCTCTTCCCATAATGCTGTGCTCAGGCTTAGTGCTGATGTCACCGCTCCCTTTAAGCTCCAGCTCTAGCCACCTCTGCAGCTGCAGTGGGGATGGAAGGGGAACGCTGGTCTCAGTTGGTATCACCACGCACCTACGTGTTTTTTTTTTTTCTCCATAAGCTCCATCGCGCAGTGCGTTCACTTGAAACTAAGCAGCACATGAAAAGTGAACCACAAAAAAGTGCACAGGTTGTACACATGGTCCTCCATGAAGAGAATTAACTGCGAGCTTGATCCCCCTAGGTCACAGAGCTCCTAACGGGGACTGGGGTACTCTTGGTCCACCCATCCGAAACCAGGTGGACCCCATTTTTTAAGGGACTTGCCGAGGCAAGGGCAAGGTCCACCCAAGGCGAGTTGAGGTTCCCCTGAAGGGAAACCTTGACCATAAGGCTATGCGCCTGCCCCCTCATGACTTACAGGGCAAGTCCAAAGAACCTACACCCTACTAATCAGAAGTGAGTAAACTGCGTAGTGCTGTGCGGAAATAAATAAGTGCTAAGATGCCAAAGTACTAGACTATGGTGGGTCTTCCGCGAGGTATAAAAATTCCTCTGATCTCAGCCAAAAGGTCCAAACCAGAGGGCTGGTGGGACCTCTTCCCTTAATGCTGTTCTCAAGCTTTGTTCTGACACGATCACTTACTTTAAGGTCCAACTCTAGCCACCTTTGCGGCTGCAATAGGAGCTGCAGGGGAACGCTGGAGTTTGGCCTCACCACCACACACCTACGTGTTTTTTATTTATTTTTTTCAAAGCTCCATCATGCAGTGTGCACACTCGAAACTAAGCAGCATGCAAAAATTGAACCACAAAAAATGCACAGGTTGTACTTATGGTCCTCCTCTGAAAAGAAAGGACCCTGACCCTGAGCTTCCCAGGGCACAAGACTCCCGATGGTGACTGGGGAACTCATGATCCACCCAGTCAACACCATGTAGACCCCATTCTTACGGGGACCTGCTAAAGCAAGTACAAGGTCCACTCTAGTACTAGGAGAAAAATACACCTAGAAAACAAAATATTAGAAAAAAAATTGTTTTACAGCAAAAAATAAAAATGGGGGGGGGGGGTCACGTAGCTCTTGTAGGGGTTCCTTCAATATGAACATCTCTGTATGTCATCCTGTAGGTAGCTGTGAAGTGATTAGTTTACATTGCATTGGATCTACTGACTTGTGCTATATTGTAGAATATATATTTTTATTTTCATTTTGGATAGAGTAAGGGCTGAGTCCTGTCAGTTTTTTTTTTTTTTCCCATCTGTGTCGCATCAGACAGATTTCCCTTCACTTCTTGTCCTATAGCCAATACAGGAAGTGAAGGGAAATCCCTCCAAAGTGAGGGGTAACCCACATGGAAGAAAAATATATTTTAAAATTATTCTTCCCAAATATATTGACATATATTTGAAATACTACAATTTTGGCCATATTCAATATATTAAAAAAAATAAATAAATTATATATATATATATATACAGTCAGGTCCATAAATATTGGGACATCGACACAATTCTAACATTTTTGGCTCTATACACCACCACAATGGATTTGAAATAAAACAAACAAGATGTGCTTTAACTGCAGACTGTCAGCTTTGATTTGAGGGTATTTCCATCCAAATCAGGTGAACGGTGTAGGAATTACAACAGTTTGCATATGTGCCTCCCACTTGTTAAGGGTCCAAAAGTAATGGGACAATTGGCTTCTCAGCTGTTTCATGGCCAGGTGTGTGTTATTCCCTAATTATCCCAATTACAATGAGCAGATAAAAGGTCCAGAGTTCATTTCAAGTGTGCTATTTGCATTTGGAATCTGTTGCTGTCAACTCTCAAGATGAGATCCAAAGAGCTGTCACTATCAGTGAAGCCATCATTAGGCTGAAAAAACAAAACAAACCCATCAGAGAGATAGCAAAAACATTAGGCGTGGCCAAAACAACTGTTTGGAACATTCTTAAAAAGAAGGAACGCATCGGTGAGCTCAGCAACACCAAAAGACCCGGAAGACCACGGAAAACAACTGTGGTGGATGAGTGAAGAATTCTTTCCCTGGTGAAGAAAACACCCTTCACAGCAGTTGGCCAGATCAAGAACACTCTCCAGGAGGTAGGTGTATGTGTGTCAAAGTCACCAATCAAGAGAAGACTTCACCAGAGTGAATACAGAGGGTTCACCACAAGATGGAAACCATTGGTGAGCCTCAAAAACAGGAAGGCCAGATTAGAGTTTGCCAAACGACATGTAAAAAAGCTTTCACAGTTCTGGAACAACATCCTATGGACAGATGAGACCGACATCAACTTGTACCAGAGTGATGGGAAGAGAAGAGTATGGAGAAGGAAAGGAACTGCTCATGATCCTAAGCATACCACCTCATCAGTGAAGCATGGTGGTGGTAGTGTCATGGCGTGGGCATGTATGGCTGCCAATGGAACTGCTTCTCTTGTATTTATTGATGATGTGGCTGCTGACAAAAGCAGCCGGATGAATTGTGAAGTGTTTCGGGAATATTATCGGCTCATATTCAGCCAAATGCTTCACAACTCATTGGACGCTTCACAGTGCAGATGGACAATGACCCAAAGCAGACTGCAAAAGCAACCAAAGAGTTTTTTAAGGGAAAGAAGTGGAATGTTATGCACTGGCCAAGTCAATCACCTGACCTGAATCCGATTGAGCAAGCATTTCACTTGCTGAAGACAAAACTGAAGGGAAAATGCCCCAAGAACAAGCAGGAACTGAAGACAGTTGCAGTAGAGGCCTGGCAGAGCATCACCAGGGATGAACCCAGCGTCTGGTGATGTCTATGAATTCCAGACTTCCGGCTGTAATTGACTGCAAAGGATTTGCAACCAAGTATTAAAAAGTGAAAGTTTGATTTATGATTATTATTCTGTCCCATTACTTTTGGTCCCTTAACAAGTGGGAGGCACATATGCAAACTGTTGTAATTCCTACACCGTTCACCTGATTTGGATGTAAATACCCTCAAATTAAAGCTGACAGTCTGCAGTTAAAGCACATCTTGTTTGTTTAATTTCAAATCCATTGTGGTGGTGTATAGAGCCAACAACGTTAGAATTATGTCGATGTCCCAGTATTTATGGACCTGACTGTATATATATATATATATATATATATATATATATATATATATATATGTGTGTGTGTATATATGTATTTATATATATATATATATATATATATATATATATATATATATATACATTATTAGGAGGGTTAGGAGGGCCCTGCTCCTTGGAGCTTACAATCTAAGAGGGAGGGGCTAGTGGTACAAAAGGTAGTAACTGTATGTGTGTGTGTGTGTGTATATATATATATATATATATACACACACTCCCTCCACTGGCTCCCGATTGCCCAACGCATCAAATTTAAACTCCTAACCCTGACCTACAAAGCCGTTCACAACACTGCCCCTGACTACCTCACCAACCTGATCCCCAAGTACCGCCCTACCCGTACCCTTTGCTCCTCACAGGACCTCCTTCTATCCTGCTCCCTGGTCTCCTCCTCCCATGCACGACTGCAGGACTTCTCCAGGTCCTCCCCTATCCTCTGGAACTCACTGCCCCAATCCATCAGACTGTCGCCTTCCCTCTTCACATTCAGGCGCTCCCTCAAAACCCATCTCTTCAGAGAAGCTTACCCCACCCTCACCTAACGGCCATTCTCCCTCTTTCCTCCCACCCCTCATTCCCCTCAGCCACTTCCTACTGTACCTTTACCCCCTCCCACCTAGATTGTAAGCTCGAAAGAGTATTGCCCTCTTACCCCTCGTACGTTGTTTGTTGTTGTTGTACTGTGCCGTGTATTGTCCCCCCCTCTATTGTACAGCGCTGAGCAAACCCTTTGGCGCTATATAAACTCGTAGTAATAATAATAATAATAATAATATATACTGTATGTGTGTGTTCATATACTGTATGTTGAAATACGTTTTTTATATATTACAAAATATATTAAAAATATTTTTAAAAATATATATTTCTTAACATATATAACATATAAAAAAGTAATTTTAATATATATTTTTACATATATTTGTAAATGCATTTCAGAAAATGTAGATTAAATGTATTTTTAAAGACATACTACAGTACATTTGAACATTTTTTTTTTATTTTTTCATATATTTTGTAATAAAAATGCATTTCAACATACAGTGTGTATATATATATATATATATATATATATATATATATATTTGTTGAAATATATTTTGAAATATATTGAATATGGCCAAAATTGTAGTGTTTCAAATATTTGTCAATATATTTGTGAAGAATATTTTTAAAATATGTTTAAAATATATTTTTCTTCCATGTGGGAACCCTAGTTGTCACCAGAACTTTCAGTGATAACAATAAACAAGACAAACATAGAGGCTGGATCTTCCTCATGGGGGGCACAAACAGTACTAAAAATCCCTCTCCACTCTTTCCAAAACTAAAAAAAAAAAAGTTTGCCTTTAGTTCTACTTTAATGTTCTTTAAGTGCCCTTTTGTTTGTTCTCTCTCACATCCACCTGATTGGAGATAAAATTCTCTTGTAATTATTGTTGCTTTTCCAAATATTATACTGCAGTTAGGAAAAGAAAACAAACATAATATATCATAAAAAGTGATTTTTATATCTTTGCTCCTTGACAAAGTGCTGTGTTAATCCTCCTCATGTTCATCATGCTTTTCTTTTCAGGGCTTTGTGGTGGCGGTTCTGTATTGTTTCCTAAATGGAGAGGTAAGAGAAAGTCCATTTATTAAACAGAAAAATAAATAAATAATAATGTGTGTCTGAACTATAAAATGATGTAATTTATTGCAGCATACCAGTCTTTAGATGTGGTGTCGTCTTGTTTTTTTTCCTATTATCACTTGGTGATCCTGCCAGTAACATTCTTCCTGTCCTAGGGTGAGAACGCTTACTGTTCTGTACCTGTGGAGGAGCAGTGTTGGGCAGGAGGTGTATAAATGTGAAATGTATATGAAAAACACATCACAAGCTTGTAGACATGCATGCTGCTTGAGTGGTGCAGACATTAGCTGTGCAATCTGCTGATCAGTTGTTTGATTACAAATCAAGTGACTGATAAACTGATTGCACAGCATTAAGCCTCGTACACACAATGAGAATACCGGGCAAATGATCGTCCAGTTGTTTGCATGCTAGTCTCATTTTGAAAATGAAGAAGGTACTTAGGTTACGAAAATTCTCGTACGACAGAATGCAACTTCTGAAGTGATGTAATGCGTTGTAATGTATTCTTTCATTTCCGAGCATGCGTTGTCTTGGTCACACAATTAATTTCAGATGAATACTGTACTGATTACAAGAAAATCATTTGTTCTGGTATCGTACGAGAAAATTTTTCGTGCATGTCCCTAAAATTTTGTATGAACTGTCGTGATCGGCTCTTGAAAGCTGTGTTCTAATGATCAAATTATCGGGAGATCGCTCTGAAAGTGGTATGTTTCGTCCGATATTCTCATCGTGTGTACGAGGCTTAAGTCTGCAGCACCCAAGGAAGAGCATGCACATTTAAAGGGATGCTGAAGATGTGTTCTTCATATAAGAATCTTAAAGGCAGGGTGCTGTGACAGTAGAGCAAAGATCAGAGTGATGACATCACTAGTTCTCAAGAAGTGTCAACAGGTATTTCTTGATTACAAAACAAGCAACTGATCAGACTGCACAGCTAAAGTCTGCAGCACCCGTGGAAGAGCATGCACATCTAAAGGGATGCTGAGGATGTGTTCTTTCATATAAAACTCCAAAGGCAGGGTGCTGTGACATTAGAGCAAACACCAGAAGACAGACCATGTGATGACGTCACTGGGTCTCAAGAAGTGTCAACAGGTATTTCTTGATTACAAAACAAGCAACCAGGGGCGGACTGACAACTCATGGGGCCCCCGGGCAATAGGGGATCATGGGACCCCTGTGTCCTTGCCCAAACGCAAAAAAGCCTATGAAAAAGGTACCAGGGGCATCTCATGGGGCCCCCTACTGACCCCGGGCCGTGCCCGAGTTTCCAAATGGTCAGTCCACCCCTTCAAGCAACTGATCAGACTGCACAGCTAAAGTCTGCAGCACCCATGGAAGAGCATGCACATCTAAAGGGATGCTGGGGATGTGTTCTTTCATATAAAACTCCTAAAGGCAGGGTGCTGTGACAGTAGAGCAAAGACCAGAAGACAGACCACGTGATGACGTCACTGGGTCTCAAGAAATGTCAACAGGTATTTCTTGGATACAAAACAAGCAACTGATCAGACTGCACAGCTAAAGTCTGCAGCACCCATGGAAGAGCATGCACATCTAAAGGGATGCTGGGGATGTGTTCTTTCATATAAAACTCCTAAAGGCAGGGTGCTGTGACATTAGAGCAAAGACCAGAAGACAGACCACATGATGACGTCACTGGGTTTCAAGAAGTGTCAACAGGTGTTTCTTGAAAGCAAAATGATTTTTTTTTTCATTTTAACTGCATGTTAAGCAGAAAGGGGGGGGGGGTAGGTTGGCAAGGATTGGTTCTATATGCATACATTAGATATTTATTTTTTTAGTTAGGTATACTTCTCTGCGGAATCCTTTCTGTAAACTCGTTCCCAGATCAATTAAAAATGGGGTTCTACTGTTGGTTTTTTTTTTTGTGGGGGAGGGGCAAGTTTATGTTTCACTATCTGGAGTCTACACTCACCGGCCACTTTATTAGGTAAACCTTGCTACCCATCTGCTGCTGTAGCCCATCTGCTTCAAGGTTCAACGTGCATTCAGAGATGGTATTCTGCACACCTTGGTTGTAACGAGTGGTTATTTGAGTTACTGTTGCCTTTCTATCATCTGGAACCAGTCTGCCCATCCTCCTCTGACATCAACAAGGCATTTTCCTCCACGCAACTACCACTCACTGGATACTTTCTCTTTTTCGGACCATTCTCTGTAAACCGTAGAGATGGTTGTGCATGAAAATCCCAGCAGATCAGCAGTTTTGGAAATACTCAGACCAGCCCGTCTGGCACCAACAACCATCCCACATTTAAATCCCCTTTCTTCTCCATTCTGATTCTCAGTTTGAACTTCAGCAAGTCGTCTTCATTTCACTTCTAGATGTTTAAATGCCTTGAGTTGCTGCCATGTGATTGGCTGATTAGCAGTTTCTGCTACCAAACAATTGAACAGGTGGACCCAGGGGCGGACTGACCATTTGGAAACTCGGGCACTGCCCGAGGGCCCGGGGTCAGTAGGGGGCCCCATGAGATGCCCCTGGTACCTTTTTCAAAGGCTTTTTTGAGTTTGGGCGAGGAGACAGGGGCCCCATGATCCCCTATTGCCCGGGGCCCCATGAGTTGTCAGTCCGCCCCTGGGTGGACCTAATAAAGTGGCCGGTGAGTGTATACCTCCTTTTAACCCCTTCCAGTCCGGACACTTTCCCCCCTTCCCCCCCAGGCCAATTTTCAGCTTTCAGCGCTATCACACTTTGAATGACAAGTGCGCGGTCATGCAACACTGTACCCAAATGAATTTTTTTGCATTTTTGTGAGACAGATAAAACTTTATTTTGGTGGTATTTATTCACTGCTGGGATTTTTATTTTTTTTGCTATGTAAATGAAAAAGTCCAAAAATTTAGAAAAAAGTGTTTTTCTTATAAAGTTTTGCAAATAAATAATATTTCATCATAAATCTTGACCAAAACTTATTCCGTTATCTTTTTAGTAAAAAAAAAAATAACCCAAATTAGTTTATAACCAAAAATTATAATTTTTAAACATTTTTTTTTACATTTTTATTTTATTTTTTGATATTTATGTTTTTGTTTTTTTTTTACATACTGTCACCCTAGCACCCTACTACTTGTGGGGGGTGATGAAGATTTATTTTTTTTTTTTTTTACATTGATTGCTTTTACACCCATAAAGGCTGTAAAAGCAATCATTTCTCCCTCTCTCTGGCTGCATTCTTGCAGCCATTGAGAACTACTGTGAGCTGTGATTGGTCACAGCTTGTCACATGATACAAGGCTGTCGTGAATAGCCCTGTACCATGTGACCTCTGTGATCATTCACAGATTTCACAAGTAGTAAGCAATGATGTCAGAAGTGACATCTTGTTTACTACTCTTCATGTGATCACTGATTGGCCAATCAGTGATCACATGATTGGGACCTCGCACAGAGGTCCCGTCCGACGATCAGTGTTCCACTGTGACGGAGGACACAGCAGGCACTGGATCGCGGTTCTGCACTCTCCCAGGGAGCGCGCACAAGCAGGGGGCGGGAAGGTCGTTTATAAACAGCAACCCGACCCTGCACTGCCACCGTCCGGCCGTTTATATACAACAACTGGACAGGAGGAGGTTAAAAAACGCTTCTAAACGCGAACGCGCATAAACGCGTTATGCAAACGCAGCTAAACAGACGTTTTTTAACCACTTGCCTACCGGGCACTTATACCCCCTTCTTTACCAGGCCAATTTTCAGCTTTCAGCGCTGTCGCACTTTGAATGACGATTGCGCGGTCATGCAACATTGTACCCATATGAAATTTTTATCATTTTTTTCTCACAAATAGAGCTTTCTTTTGGTGGTAATCAATCGCCACTGGGCACTTTACTTCTTGCGCTATAAACAAAAAAAGTGCAAAAAATTAAAAAAAAAAAAAAGTTTCTTTGTTTCTATTATAAAATTTTTCAAACAGGTAATTTTTCTCCTTCACTGATGTGTGTTGATGAGGCAGCACTGATAGGCAGCACTGATAGGCAGCACTGATAGGCAGCACTGATGGGCACTGATAGGCAGCACTGATAGGCAGCACTAATAAGGTGGCACGGATAGGCGGCACTGATAGGCACCACTAATGAGGTGTCACGGATAGGCAGCACTGATAGGTGGCACTGACTGGCATCACTGCTGGGCACTGACTGGCGGCACTGCTGGGAATTGACTGGCGCCACTGCTGGGCACTGACTGGCACAACCACTGGGCACTGACTGGCAGCACTGCTGGGCTGCACTGATGGGCACTGGTGGGTGGCACTGGTGGGCACAGGTAGGTGGCACTTCTGGGCACAGGTGTGTGGCACTGCTGGGTGGCACAGGAGGGTGCACTGCTGGGCACAGGTGGGCAGAACTGGTGGGTGGCACTGCTGGGCACCGATCATCAGGGCACTGATCATCAGTGCCCTGATGATCGGTGCCGATCCCCGCTCTGACAACTGTCGGTTCTCGGCAGTACTTTCCTCACGATCTGACAGCGTGAGGAAAGTGCAGCCGAGAACCGGCAATTGCATTTCACGGTGATCAGCGTGTCATTGGACACGGCTGATCACGTGGTAAAAGGCCGCTGTGATTGGCCTTTTACCACATCACGTGATCAGCTGTGTCCGAGGGACACAGCGATCATGGAGATCGCCGGGTGCGCGCCCCTGTGGGCGCGCAGGAGAGCGTGTTCTGGGAGGACGTCATATGACGCCCTCCCAGAACTGGCCATCCGCAGTGTAGCCGTCATTCGGCTATCTGCAGTTGGCAAGTAGTTAGAGTGACACGATTCGATTTGGAGGTTGGAAAGACACTATATTACAGAGACAATATTAGACATTTATCTTGTGGGACATTTATTTTATTAATTTTATTTTTATTTTTATTATTTTCTAATTTCTCTATGTATTAGTTTATGTTAAGATTGGGATAGATTTATTTTGTCACAAAGAAGAGTCTAGTTATAATTACGCTCACTTTCAAGGGTGAAAGTTTTTACTTTTCTTTTAGGGTGTAGGAGCTATTGTTATAGTTGGGAGTGTGCAGAGATATTGGTAATTGATAGTTGCTGCCATGTGATTGGCTGATTAGCAATTTCTGTTACCAAACCATTGAACGATGTGGCCCTAATAAAGTGGCCGGTGAGTGTATACCTCCTTTTAATCCAAGAAAAGTGCCGAAACGTCGAAAAGTCTTATGCAACAACACCGTTGGCTGATAATAACTAGTTTTTTTACCTTTTTTGTCTTTTTTCATATCATAGGTTCAAGCTGAATTAAAAAGGAAATGGAGACGGTGGAACCTGGAGAGGTTCATGGGAAAAGATATGAAGTATCACCACCCATCGCAAGGCAGCAACGGAACCAACTTCAGCACCCAAATTTCCATGTTGACCAAATGCAGTCCAAAGACGAGGAGATGTTCCAGTTTCCAAGCGGAGTTTTCCTTGGTCTGAAGCTTGAAAAGTCGACCTGGAACCTTCGGACGAGACATTGCGCCCAAAGGGTGTTCTCTCCACCAAGGAGCCAAGTTGGAAATGTTGAGCGCTCGGGGTTTCAGAATTGCACTTTATGGGGTTGCGTGACCTGCATCTTAAGCCCTTTTGAGTCCTTGCGGCAAAGGGAACCTTCTTTTTCCCCCAAAATAATTCACTAGAAGACTTCGGAATCGCCTTCATACTGGAATGTCTTAGAACACTTTTTTTTTAGCAAGTCTATGAAAACAAGAAAGCTCTTAAGGAAAAAAAATATATATTTATTAAATATTCAAAACTGAGTACAGGATAAGAAGAGACGTTTCCACAAAGGAACGCGCATGGGTGTCGGAAATGAGCGCTGCGCCATTCAACATAAGCTACAAAGGCAGAGTTCATGGTCTATGTACACATCGTGCTGTTTTTAGTCATTTCAGAACCAGACGTGATGCTGGGTTTCAGGGTGCTTTTTGTGTTAAAAAAAAAAAAAATTAAAAAAAGAAAGAAAAAAACTTTTATAGAGTGGTAAGAAAATCAAAATATTCAAAAAGAAAGAAAAAAACTTTTATAGAGTGGTAAGAAAATCAAAATATTCAAAAAGAAAGGAAAAAAACCTTTAGAGAGTGGTAAGAAAATCAAAATATTCAAAAAGAAAGGAAAAAAACCTTTATAGAGTGGTAAGAAAATCAAAATATTAAAATGGAAAGAAAAAAACCTTTATAGAGCGGTAAGAAAATCAAAATATTCCAAAAGAAAGGAAAAAAAACCTTTATAGAGTGGTAAGAAAATCTAAATATTCAAAAAGAAAGGGAAAAACCTTTATAGAGCGGTAAGAAAATCAAAATATTCAAAAAGAAAGGAAAAAACCTTTATAGAGTGGTAAGGAAATCAAAATATTAAAATGGAAAGGATAAAACCTTTATAGAGTGGTAATAAAATCAAAATATTCAAAAGGAAAGGAAAAAACCTTTATAGAGCTGTAAGAAAATCAAAATATTCAAAAAGAAAGGAAAAAAAACCTTTATAGAGCGGTAAGAAAAGCAAAATATTAAAAAAGAAAGGGAAAAACCTTTATAGAGCGGTAAGAAAAGCAAAATATTCAAAAAGAAAGGAAAAAAAACCTTTATAGAGCGGTAAGAAAAGCAAAATATTCAAAAAGAAAGGAAAAAAAACCTTTATAGAGTGGTAAGAAAAGCAAAATATTCAAAAAGAAAGGAAAAAACCTTTATAGAGTGGTAAGAAAATCAAAATATTCAAAAAGAAAGGAAAAAACCTTTATAGAGCGGTAATAAAATCAAAATATTAAAAAGGAAAGGAAAAAACCTTTATAGAGCGGTAAGAAAATCAAAATATTCAAAAAGAAAGGAAAAAACCTTTATAGAGTGGTAAGAAAATCAAAATATTCAAAAGGAAAGGAAAAAACCTTTATAGAGCGGTA
This sequence comes from Staurois parvus, assembly GCF_062004578.1. Lineage (NCBI taxonomy): Eukaryota > Metazoa > Chordata > Amphibia > Anura > Ranidae > Staurois > Staurois parvus. The sequence goes on along the minus strand of NW_028318263.1, from coordinate 1,104,745 downwards.
AGAAAATCAAAATATTCCAAAAGAAAGGAAAAAACCTTTATAGAGCGGTAAGAAAATCAAAATATTCCAAAAGAAAGGAAAAAACCTTTATAGAGCGGTAAGAAAATCAAATATTAAAAAAGAAAGGAAAAAACCTTTATAGACTGGTAATAAAATCAAAATATTCCAAAAGAAAGGAAAAAACCTTTATAGAGCGGTAAGAAAATCAAAATATTCCAAAAGAAAGGAAAAAAAACCTTTATAGAGTGGTAAGAAAATAAAAATATTAAAAAGGAAAGGAAAAAACCTTTATAGAGCGGTAATAAAATCAAATATTAAAGAAAGGAAAAAACCTTTATAGAGTGGTAAGGAAAGCAAAATATTAAAAAAGAAAGGAAAAAACCTTTATAGAGCGGTAAGAAAATCTAAATATTCCAAAAGAAAGGAAAAAACCTTTATAGAGCGGTAATAAAATCAAAATATTAAAAGGAAAGGAAAAAACCTTTATAGAGCGGTAATAAAATCAAAATATTCCAAAAGAAAGGAAAAAACCTTTATAGAGCGGTAATAAAATCAAAATATTAAAAAAGAAAGGGAAAAACCTTTATAGAGCGGTAAGAAAATCAAAATATTCAAAAAGAAAGGAAAAAAACTTTATAAAGCGGTAAGAAAATCAAAATATCATGTCTTCAATTGAAATAATACACAAAAAAGGTCAAAACAAATATAATTTTCCCTTTTTTAAAGTCTTAATTTTCCAACTTTTCTTCACTCATATAAAATATTATTATTACATTCAATTCTGTCAGTAAGACCTATTTTTTTTTTTTAAGCTATAATTTAATTTAATTTTTATTGAAGTGCTCGTGTGCCAAGATTTAAAAATGAAGAGGTATAAAAGTATTTTACAGTGGCAAAAAAAAAAAAAAGGTAAAAAAAAAAAATATTTTGAGATAAAAAAAAAAAGAATAAGCTTTTCGTTTTAAAATTGTGACCTACCTAATTTGATTTAACAAATGTTCAAACAGCTCGGAAATAGATTGATGTTGGAAGTTATTTTATGAGTGTTGTGTAGTAAAAGTTTGTTAAAAACAGTAAAGTGGAATGGAAGGGAAGGAATCCGAGTGGGTTAATTTGGAAACAGACAGACGTCGCATGAGTGCTAAGTCTGAGGAATAAGGTGGTTGTTCAAGGTAAAGCATCAATTTCTGGGCAATGCATCGTGTGCAGGAGCATTGTCGTGGGGTAATCTCCCCCAACTGAAAAACAGAGAGAAATAAAAGCAGACGGGGATTCTGACCCTTCCCCACAATATGTAACACTAAAAAAGAAAAATGTTGGCTAACATTTCTCTTAGGTTGGGTGTATGGAGAAAATTACACAAATATTCAGTTATGCAATACGAAGAAATGAATGTCCGTGTGCCATAAATATCATCATGTACTAGTAGAGAGGCATTTCTTCAGTGTAGTTTGTAGGTTCCAATTTAATATCCAAGAATGGACTGTAAAAAAAAAAAATGTTTGCCTACCTATACACTAGCGACTGTTGTCACCTTCAAAGTAGCCCCCTTGTGAAGTGACTTCAGTCACTTTTCTAGACAACTGTGCCACTGCCAGAAACATTCCTGGTATTCATTTTCCGCAACGCTGCGCTGTATCTTTGTCACGGCTTGCTGGATGTCCAGAATGTCATCAATTCTGTGTCATTTTAAGGCATTGTTTTAAATTTTGGAAACAGACAGAAGACGCATGAGTGCCAAGTCTGGGCAATGCATTGTGTGCAGGAGCATTGTCATGGCGGAGAGTCCACTAGCAAGGCCAGAGTTTGTCTTTTCCCCTGAACAGATTCCTGTAACCTTTTCATTTTCCACATGTATATTTGTCTTTGGCATTTTTTGGTTGCCCATTTCTTGCATCATCATGTGCAGGAGCATTGTCATGGTGGAGAATCCACTTGCAAGGCCAGAGTTTCAGTCTTTTTCCCCTGAACAGATTCCCGTAACCTTTTCATTTTCCACATGTATATTTGTCTTTTGCATTTTTTGGTTGCCCATTTCTTGCATCATCGTGCTGCTGCCACAAACATTCCTGTTATTCATTTTCCGCAACGCTGCGCTGTATCTTTGTTACGGCTTGCTGGATGTCCAGAATGTCATCAAATCTGTGTCATTTTAAGGCATTTTTTAAAATTTTGGAAACAGACAGAAGTCGCATGAGTGCCAAGTCTAGGGAATAAGGCAGTTGTTCAAGCTAAAGAATGAATTTCTGGGCAACGCATTGTGTGCAGGAGCATTGTCATGGTGGAGAGTCCACTTGCAAGGCCAGAGTTTCAGTCTTTTTCCCCTGAACAGATTCCCGTAACCTTTTCATTTTCCACATGTATATTTGTCTTTTGCATTTTTTGGTTGCCCATTTCTTGCATCATCGTGCTGCTGCCACAAACATTCCTGTTATTCATTTTCCGCAACGCTGTGCTGTATCTTTGTCACGGCTTGCTGGATGTCCAGAATGTCATCAAATCTGTGTCATTTTAAGGCATTTTTTAAAATTTTGAAAACAGACAGAAGTCGCATGAGTGCCAAGTCTAGGGAATAAGGCGGTTGTTCAAGTTAAAGAATGAATTTCTGGGCAACGCATCATGTGCAGGAGCATTGTCATGGTGGAGAGTCCACTTGCAAGGCCAGAGTTTCAGTCTTTTCCCCTGAACAGATTCCCGTAACCTTTTCATTTTCCACATGTATATTTGTCTTTTGCATTTTTGGTTGCCCATTTCTTGCATCATCGTGCCGCTGCCACAAACATTCCTGTTATTCATTTTCCGCAACGCTGCGCTGTATCTTTGTTACGGCTTGCTGGATGTCCAGAATGTCATCAAATCTGTGTCATTTTAAGGCATTTTTTTAAATTTTGGAAACAGACAGAAGTCGCATGAGTGCCAAGTCTAGGGAATAAGGCGGTTGTTCAAGTTAAAGAATGAATTTCTGGGCAACGCATCATGTGCAGGAGCATTGTCATGGTGGAGAGTCCACTTGCAAGACCAGAGTTTCAGTCTTTTCCCCTGAACAGATTCCCGTAACCTTTTAATTTTCCACATGTACATTTGTCTTTTGCATTTTTGGTTGCCCATTTCTTGCATCATCATGTGCAGGAGCATTGTCGTGCTGGAGAATCCACTTGCAAGGCCAGAGTTTCAGTCTTTTCCCCTGAACAAATTCCCGTAACCTTTTCATTTTCCACATGTATATTTGTCTTTTGCATTTTTTGGTTGCCCATTTCTTGCATCATCGTGCCACTGCCAGAAATATTCCTGGTATTCATTTTCCGCAACGCCGCGCTGTATCTTTGTCACGGCGTGCTGGATGTCCAGAATGACATCAAATCTGTGTCATTTAAGGCATTTTTTTTAAATTTGGAAACAGAAGTCGCATGAGTGCTAAGTCTGGGGAATAAGGTGGTTATTCAAGTTAAAGAATGAATTTCTGGGCAATTTATCGTGTGCAGGAGCATTGTCATGGTGGAGTGTCCACTTGCAAGGCCAGAGTTTCAATCTTTTCCCCTGAACAGATTCCCATAACCTTTTCATTTTCCACATGTATATTTGTCTTTTGCATTTTTTGGTTGCCCATTTCTTGCATCATCATGTGCAGGAGCATTGTCGTGGTGGAGAATCCACTTGTAAGGCCAGAGTTTGTGTTTTTCCTGAACAGATTCCCGTAAGCTTTTCATTTTCCACATGTATATTTGTCTTTTGCATTTTTTTGGCTGCCCATTTCTTGCATCATCGTGGGCATCTTGCCGCCCCTTTTAAAAAAAACCTATGCCATTCAAAACACTTAATTTCTTCATGGAATGTTTGCCATAAAGCCTGTTGAAATAGAGCTAAAGATTTGGCCAATGTTCATGCAAAATTTGATGTTCATCCTCTGCTCCTGATTCCTGTCACTCATTTTTCGCCAAAAGCGCAGCACACACACGTGTTATTTCTTCTACTACTCCGTAAAGACTGAGTCACCTGGTCTGTGGCCAAGGTGAGTGCAAGTTGAAGCATATCAGAACACGCTTGTGTGCAAATGGCTGTGTGACCCACCACCATAGGGTTACACCTCAGGCATTCCTTGAATTAAATTGTCACTATATATATATATATATATATATATATATATATATATATATAAGTTAACTACTGCAAAATCACTATAATGGCTTGTCCACTGCCTCTTACCCACTCCAAGCTCCTTATTGACATCATTGTAGGAAGAAATGACTTGACTTTCCCGGGAACATGGAAGCCAAAGGTAGGTACCTTATTACCTATAAGACCCAATTCGATTATATCTTCAAAATCCCACAAGAGATGTGCCAGGCAGATCCTGCTGGGGGTAAGCACTTCCGTAGACCTTGAACATTCTGGAAGCATAGTTTTTTCTAGTTTGGCAAGGCAAATTATTTGGAATGCCCCAAAAAGTGGTGGCACTTGTTGGAAAGCTGATTTATCCTGCTGATCCTGCTGTCTGCCAACTCCTAAATTCTAAAGATGAATACATAGATGGGTGATGTAAAGGAGAAAGGATCTGTAAGCTATTTGAGCCACCTACAGTTATGTTATCGAGGTGCTTTCTTTGCCACAGGAAAAATCAAAATAGCAAAAGATTACAACAAACGATCACCAGATAGGAAACAGGTTCCATTGTCGATGTTACCATTCACTTGCGTAACGAAAAAGCTCCAGTACTGTTGATTTTAGAGTTGTTTTTTTATTTTTTGTTTGTTTGTTTAGACATAAGGTGGTACAAAAAAAATTAAAGTTTAATGCAAAATGCGAAATGTTGGAAAGAAGGCGAGAAACAAATCAGGATACCTCAAGTGCAAATGATCTGAATAACAGGTTAAGCTTCAATCCTCTTTGAAGGTCTTGACGTTGTCTGTCGGTTTCCGTGGACTATGCTAGCTGGTTACCTCTAGGTTCTAGCATTGTCTTGATTATAGGTTTCTAAGGTAGGTAGAGTGAGAAATTACTATTGTAAATGTCTCACTGTTGGCTTTCATGGATTTTTCTGGCTGGTAACCTCTTAGGACTTCGGTTGTTAGATATCTAGGTTATGGCGTGATCTTGATTATAGGTTTCTAAGGTAGGTTGAGTGAGAAATTACTTTTGTAAATGTCTCACTGTTGGCTTTCATGGACTTTGCTGGCTGGTTACCTCTTAGGACTTTGGTTTTTAGATATCTAGGTTATGGCATGATCTTGATTATAGGTTTCTAAGGTAGGTAGAGTGAGAAATTACTTTTGTAAATGTCTCACTGTTGGCTTTCATGGACTTTGCTGGCTGGTTACCTCTTAGGACTTTGGTTTTTAGATATCTAGGTTATGGCGTGATCTTGATTATAGGTTTCTAAGGTAGGTAGTGTGAGAAATTACTATTGTAAATGTCTCACTGTTGGCTTTCATGGATTTTGCTGGCTGGTAACCTCTTAGGACTTCGGTTTTTAGATATCTAGATTATGGCGTGATCTTGATTATAGGTTTCTAAGGTAGGACTAAGGTAATGGACTTTGCTGGCTGGTTACCTCTTAGGACTTCAGCTTCATAGAGATCTAAGTTCTAGTGCTGTGTCAATTGTATTTTCTAAGGTAGGGAAGCTGAGAAGTTACTTCTATAAATGTCTGAGTTAGGTTTCTAAGGTAGGTTAAGTGAGAAGTTACTTTTGTAAATGTCTCTCTGTCAGCTTTCATGGAAAGAAGGCGAGAAACAAATCAGGATACCCCTAGTGCAAATTATCTTAATAACAGGTTAAGCTTCAATCCTCTTTGAAGGTCTTGACGTTGTCTGTCGGTTTCCGTGGACTATGCTAGCTGGTTACCTCTAGGTTCTAGCATTGTCTTGATTATAGGTTTCTAAGGTAGGTTGAGTGAGAAATTACTTTTGTAAATGTCTCACTGTTGGCTTTCATGGACTTTGCTGGCTGGTTACCTCTTAGGACTTTGGTTTTTAGATATCTAGGTTATGGCGTGATCTTGATTATAGGTTTCTAAGGTAGGTTAAGTGAGAAGTTACTTTTGTAAATGTCTCGCTGTTGGCTATCATGGACTTTGCTGGCTGGTTACCTCTTAGGACTTCGGTTTTTAGAGATCTAGGTTCTAGTGTTGTCTTGATTATAGGTTTCTAAGGTAGGACCAAGGTAATAGACTTTGCTGGCTGGTTACCTCTTACGACTTCAGCTTCATAGAGATCTAAGTTCTAGTGATGTGTCAATTGTATTTTCTAAGGTAGGGAAGCTGAGAAGTTACTTCTATAAATGTCTGAGTTAGGTTTCTAAGGTAGGTTAAGTGAGAAGTTACTTTTGTAAATGTCTCTCTGTCAGCTTTCATGGAAAGAAGGCGAGAAACAAATCAGGATACCCCAAGTGCAAATTATCTTAATAACAGGTCAAGCTTCAATCCTCTTTGAAGGTCTTGACGATGTCTGTCGGTTTCCATGGACTATGCTAGCTGGTTACCTCTAGGTTCTAGCATTGTCTTGATTATAGGTTTCTAAGGTAGGTTGAGTGAGAAATTACTTTTGTAAATGTCTTGCTGTTGGCTTTCATGGACTTTGCTGGCTGGTTACCTCTTAGGACTTTGGTTTTTAGATATCTAGGTTATGGCGTGATCTTGATTATAGGTTTCTAAGGTAGGTTGAGTGAGAAGTTACTTTTGTAAATGTCTCACTGTTGGCTTTCATGGACTTTGCTGGCTGGTTACCTCTTAGGACTTCGGTTTTTAGAGATCTAGGTTCTAGTGTTGTCTTGATTATAGGTTTCTAAGGTAGGTTATGCGAGAAGTTACTTTTGTAAATGTCTCAGTGTTGGCTTTCATGGACTTTGCTGGCTGGTTACCTCTTAGGACCTCTTAGGACTTCAGCTTCATAGAGATCTAAGTTCTAGTGCTGTGTCAATGCGCCCATTGTATTTTCTAAGGTATGGAAGCTGAGAAGGTACTTCTATAAATGTCTGACTTAGCCGGTCAGTCACCACATTCAACCAGTGGGCACTTTCTCAAGGTGTACAATCCTACCAAGTTGAGGATGCTTTCAACAAGTCAGCTTCTTCAGTAGCCTACAACCCCTCAGGGCCAAATATTTACCATCTCCCTAGCTCACCTCATCAGCATCCACTTCTTGGTGGTTGGTTGAGCTGTTAAATACTTACAACTCCAAAACCTACCTCTTTAAACACAGTAGAGCATGCTCAACAGCAACTTGCATGAGCAGTAATAACTCAAGTTTAGGAACACATCCTAATAAAGGAACCCTTGGGCTGGCTGCACCCTAACTGCCCATTTTACTTCACAAAAAAATATAAAACCACTGTGTGCAAAATTTACAACTGTGACAACTGGACAGTCCATTGTTTCATTTTATCCTCCCTGGAGGTATTCCCGAGTGTAGCTCAAGGTAAAGTTTCAGCACCACAAGCGGTAACCCCGAGCTACACTCGGGAATACACTGCAGCGTTGCTCCGGGATCCCTCCAGCACTTACCTTGTCCTGCGCTCCCTCAATGTCCCTCCTGCAGTGTCCCCGGCCATCTCCTCTGGCCGATGCCGGCACCTGTCTTCTGGGTTCCGTTCCCTGCGACGTCGGGACGTACGGGGGACGGAACTGGCGGGAAATTTGAAAATGTTGAAAAGTGACATTCACTAAATACACAAAAATCAAATAGTATAACATTCCTGTATCAAACCATTTCACATACATTTTGTCCCGAGTGCTTTGTCCGGCGCCCTGCCTGCATTCTTACCATTCTTTCTGCCTGGAAACTGAGAAACGTCCATGGCGTCCAAAAAACGTCCCTTTAGGTCAAAAGCGGTTTTAGACCGGCTAGAGAACAGCGATAGTAAATCAGAACCACTTGCAGAATTGAGTGATAATGATTTGTGGGGGAAATTCCTCATCAGACACTGAAAACGATTCTGCGACTGAGCTCAGTGATGTGCGAACTTGGCGCTCTGTTTCAAATTTCAGTGTTTTTGGTTTGATTATATTATTGAATTAAATGTATTATTATTATTATTTTTTATGATTATTTATTAAATTAGAATTTATGATTTCGTGTTTCAAATTTTATCATCCCCAGGATGTTTACTAGACTCTTGTTCGGACAGATTTCAGTGAGTTATTCCTAAAAATTACAGCCTACAATAAAAAACATATTTCCATGCAAAAAAATGTACCGCTTTGAGCACAGAAATACTGACATAATCAGACTGCTAGGGAGGCTACAGGCCAGTTCCCACCTTTTACACCAAGTTATACGCTACACTATTTTTTCACCATCGCCCTTCCTTGGATTTGGCCATTTCCCAGCATCACAGTAGGATGTTGCTAGAAAAGATAGGTCAAACTGTCTTGGGCTCTAGCTGAATCTGCCAGGAAATACCTTTTAAAGATGAATTCCGAGCACAAAAACATTAATTATATTCCTCAATGGTGGGGGATACAAAGGGGTAATGTTATCATTCCTTCCATCATGTGACACTGTTCAATTCTATGGATTGGCTGCCATTTCTGAGCACTGCAACATGTTACACTTTTTTTTTTTCACCATCGCCCTTCCTTGGATTTTGCCATTTCCCAGCATCCCGGTAGGATCTTGCGTGAAAGGATAGGTCAAACTGTCTTGGGCTCTAGCTGAACCTACCAGGAAATACCTATTTAAAGCTGAATTCCGAGCACAAAAACTTTACTTATTTTCCTCAATAGTCACAAAGGATATGAAGCCTATCTGTGTGCACCAAATGCCTTTGCAAAGCAAGATATTACTTTCTGTATGTGTGTAGGAGTGACATCACTGTGTGGTACACAGAGAGCAGAGCTGCGGGAGGGACCCAGCAGGCTCCCCCCACTACAGGCTGCTTGTAGAAAACCAAAGGATGGGGCGGAGACCAGACCAGTCATCCTGCACAAGGAGAGAGAGCAGCAGCGAGCGGTCTTTAATAAAGGAAGTCTCACACTGGATTACTGCCCAGATCTAGAAGAAATACACAAAACACAGCAAGACTGTGAGGGACCACCCGGCGGCACCTCTAGCAATCCACAGGTCAGGTTTCCCCAGAGCGCGGAGTCTAAGTCCCGTGTCACTTGTTCACCAAGGCCCCTGATGGTGGGGATGGACTTGGAGCGTCCCGAGACCAGGTCGCGGCTACTGGGTACACCCACCAGTGGTAGAGGAGTCCGCCAGAGGCTCCCGCAAGGTGAGAGCCTGACGTGAGGAGGACCGGAGATCCCGGCAGGATGGATGAGCAGGTGCAAAGTCAGACAAGCCGAGTCGGTAGCTGGGGGGTCGGTGCGGTAGAAGGCAGCGGGCAGAGAATGGTCGGGTCACACGCCAGGTCAGTAACAAAAGGTCAGATCTATAAAGGGGCATCCAGGAGCGAGGTCAGGCAAGCCAGGGGTCAGGACAGGAGAAATCAGCAAGGTCAGGCAATCCGGGTCAATAATACTCACAACTACACAGGTTCAGGAACAGGGATACAGAAAGACCATACGGCAACCAGTGACAGCACAGGGGGGATTTAAATACCGCGCCCTGCACCGTCATTGGTGCCCGGCGCGCACCCGCAAACGCCAGTGCGCATGCGCGAACTCCGTCGCCGCAGCTGGCCAGGACCTAGCGCCCGCATCCCCGCATGAGACGGCATTCTGCGCCTGCGCCGGGACCAGCGCTGCGGCGATCCCTGACTCTTGTATTTTAGATGGTATTTGGAGTACAGCTTTAAAAGAACATGTCAGAGGCAAGCTTTGATTTGTGAATATTTGCACAGCTTGGGAGAGATCAATGAAAAGTCAAAGATTTGGCACCCAAAGCTCTGTAAGCCATTAAATATCTGTGTACAGAGCAGGCCTTGCATGTATTATCCTGGTAAGGTCAGTTTCGGCAATTACATAGGAAAATCGACGTTTTTTTAATGTTTAATTGCTTTTTGTTATTTTCTTTTATTGCATTGAATTCTACTGCATTTTTACATTTTTTTTAATGTATTCTCCTCTATTTTTATTTAGCTTAAAATGTAATACTAATATATCAGCATCATTCCAACAACATACATGTGTTGCCAGACGCTGTGGTACCCTTATACCATTGGCTCCTGAGCTACACTTTAAAAAGGCTCTGTAATGTCTCTATTGGGGCACAGTGACAGGGTCTCTTTAAAAGCCCCTTTTCCCCCTCCAAACCATTTATATTCCGAGTGCTCCTCTAATGCTCCTTTCTATATCACAATTGCTGCATAAAAAAAAAATGGTGGGGGATACAAAGGGGTAATGTTATCATTCCTTCCATCATGTGACACTGTTCGATCCTATGGATTGGCCGCCAGGTCTGAGCACTGCAACATGGGAATAGATAACATGCTCCCCCATATCTGGAAACACTGGATAGTTTAGGCCAGGCCAGGGGCGGACTGACCATTTGGAAACTTGGGCACTGCCCGAAGGCCCGGAATCAGTAGGGGGCACTATGAGATGCCCCTGGTACCTTTTTCATAGGCTTTTTTGAGTTTGGGCAAGCACACAGGGGCCCCATGATCCCCTATTGCCCGGGGGCCCCATGAGTTGTCAGTCCACCCCTGGGCCAGCCCTTTATCAAATTTGTTACCCCAGAGGAACCCTTGAAATAATTTTCAGGTCTCGGGTTGATATAGGAACCGAAAAGTGAGGGTTTTTTTTTTTTGTGTTGAATTATTGCTAGCTTTTGGTCTTCTTTGGACACTCCAATGGTGAGATTTTCTTGTAGTTTGTGTCTTCATCCCCTCCACAAGATCATCAAGTAAATGCTATGGTGGTGACTCTTTAACCTCCCTAGTGGTCTGATTATGTCAGTATTTCTGTGCTCAAAGCGGTACATTTTTTTGCATGGAAATATGTTGTTTTTTTTTTATTGTAGGCCTGTAATTCTTAGGAATAACTCACTGAAATCTGTCCGAACAAGAGTCTAGTAAACATCCCGGGGATGATAAAATTTGAAACACGAAATCATAAATTATAATTTAATAAATAATCATAAAAAATAATATAATAATAAATGTAATTCAATAATATAATCAAACCAAAAACACTGAAATGTGAAATAGAGCGCCAAGTTCGCACATCACTGAGCAAAGTTGCAGAATCGTTTTCAGTGTCTGATGAGGAATTTCCCCCACGAATCATTATCACTCAATTCTGTAAGTGGTTCTGATTTACTATCGCTGTTCTCTAGCCGGTCTAAAACCGCGTCTGACCTAAAGGGACGCTTTTTGGACGCCATGGACGTTTCTCAGTTTCCAGGCAGAAAGAACAGTAACAATGCAGGCAGGGCGCCGGACAAAGCACTCGGGACAAAATGTATGTGAAATGGTTTGATACAGGAATGGAATACTATGTGATTTTAGTGTATTTAGTGAATGTCACTTTTAAAATTTTTGAATTTCCCGCCAGTTCCGACCCCGGTACGTCCCGACGTCGCAGGGACCGGAACCCGGAAGACAGATGCCGGCATCGGCCGGAAGACATTGCCGGGGACACTGCAGGGGGGACATCGCGGGAGAGCAGGACAAGGTAAGTGAAGAAGAGATCCCGGAGCAACGCTGCATTGTATTCCTGAGTGTAGCTCGGGGGGGTTACCGCTTGTGGTGCTGAAACTTTACCCCGAGCTACACTCAGGAATACCGCCAGGGGGGTTAAAATGAAGCAATGGACTGTCCAGTTGTCACAGTTTTAAGGGCCTGGTAAATTTTACACACAGTGGTTTTATATTTTTTTGTGAATTAAAATGGGCAGTTTTTTGAATTTCCCACCGGTTCTGTCCCCGTTTGTCCTGACGCTCGCAGGGAACGGAACCCGGAAGACAGATGCCGGCATCGGCCGGAGGAGATGGCCGGGGATTCTGCAGGGGGGACATCGCGGGAGCGCAGAACAAGGTAGGTGCTGGAGGGAATCCCAGAGCAACGCTGCAGTGTATTTCTGAGTGTAGCTCGGGGTTACCGCTTCTGGAACTGAAAGTCAACCCCGAGCTACACTCGGGAATACCGCCAGGGAGGTTAATACGTAACATCGTGTTCCCAGCTAAAAAGGAACCAGGCAGCATACCTAAAGCTCGCCATTGATGGATTTGTTTTTTTACCTTTCGATCGACTTGTCAAGCAGGAGTTGGCCACACGGATTGAAATATGGCCGGTCCCTGCTGAACAGGCTAAGTTTCAATCCCTCCATAGCAGGCTTACCATTCGGGATCCATTCTATGTTATTGTTCCCTTTGAAAACCATCAAAAGTATCTTGATTTCTATTTTATTCTTTTGCTCCAATGCATTTAGGCAAAAATTCTTAGATTTTTCTTTTTCCCTGAAACTAAAATCACCCAATTTACCTTACCCTACACATAAGGAACGACCAATTTCACGTAAGAATTCGTATACATTTGTGAGGTCATGCCTAGGTGGACACAACCTTGCCATAATTGTAGTTGTATGGTGGTTTTGCAAACAAAAAAAAAAGAAATATTTTAAATTTTGCAAATGATTTTTTTTACAAAATTTGAGAGCAGCAAAATGAGAGAAGGGAGAGACCTATAGAGAATAATAATTGTATCACCAGAAGGATTATCTGGCTGAGCTACAGAATGTATTGTATTAGTGTGAAATCATTAAACCTCTGCATACAGTAGATATTTAAAGAATATCTAAAGCACAAGCTGTTTATTTAAAAAAAAAAATTTAATCTCGAAATTCAAATAGATTTCATAAGCCAAAACACCAATTTGTAAGAATAAAAATTTTCAATAGTTAAAACGTATCTAATTTATTTATTTGTTTTGATTAAATATGGAAGGATTAGCATACGTTTGGCGTTTTGGTGCACTCAGGAATTTCTTTCTCTCTATTTGTTCTGTTGACGAAAAATAAAATGGATAGAAAATCTAACATTTTGAGTTTCCGGTCAAGAATTTAGAGGAATCCTTCCTTTTTCCAGGTACAGTATCTTAAAGAAGATCTTCCATCACTTTGAAGAGATTTCCTTTCACCTCTTGTGTCTCTGGAGACAGGATGCACAGACAGCGAAAAAAGTTGATTATTTTATCTATTCTCTACTCTATTTAAAAAAAAAAAGTAGAGAATGGATTAAAAAATTCGACTTTTTTCTCTGTCTGTGCATCCTGTCTCCAGAGACACAACAAGAGGTGAGAGGAAATCTCTTCAAAGTGATGGAAAATCTTGTTTCAGATCCTGTACCTGGAACAAGATTTCCTCTAAATTCCTGACCGGAAACTCAAAATTTTAGATTTTCTATCCATTTTATTTTTCGTCAGCAGAACAAATAGAGAGAATGAACTTCCCGAGTGCACCAAAACACCTAACATATGCTAATCCTTCCATATTTAATCAAAACGAATAAATAAATTAGATACATTTTAACTATTGGAAATTGATATTTTTTACAAATTGGTGTTTTGGCTTATGATAACTATTTGAAACAGTCACCAGAATAAATAGAGAGGGTGAAGTTTCCCAGAACACAGATGGTGAAAAAAAAACCTAATATATCTGCAGATCCTTTCACATTTAATCCAAAAGGCAAACAAAAAAAAGCAACATTTAAATTTTTGCTAATTTTTATTTTTTACAAATTGGTGTTTTGACTCATGAAATCTATCTGAATTTAGAGATTAATTGATTTAGGGTTTTTTTTTCTGTCTGCTCACAGATTATTTATTTGATAGTGTGGAGAATAGATAAAATAATTGACATTGTTATGGCTGTCTGTGCAGCCAACTGGAACAACCATCTCCATTGGAAGAATTCCTCTTAATTCCTGAATGGTGACAACTCAAAATTTTAGCTTTCTCCTCAATTTTAGAAGAAAACCATCACCAGAACAAATAGAGAGGATGACGTTTCCCAGAACACAGTGAAATTTTTTTTATATATGTGTAAATCCTTTCACATTTAATCCAAAAGGCAAACAAAAAAAGCAACATTTTAATTTTTGCTAATTTTTATTTTTTACAAATTGGTGTTTTGGCTCAGGAAATCTATTTGAATTTCAAGATTAAATGTTTTTTTTTCTGTCTGCTCACAGATTATTTTTTGATAGTGTAGAGAATAGATAAAAATAATTGATATTGTTATAGCTGTCTGTGCAGCCAACTGGAACAACGGTCTCCATTGGAAGAATTACTCTTAATTCCTGAACGGTGACAACTCAAAATTTTAGATTTCTCCTCAATTTTAGAAGAAAACAGTCACCAGAACAAATAGAGAGGGTGAAGTTTCCCAGAACACAGATAGCGAAAAAAAAAAAACTAATGTATGTGCAAATCCTTTCACATTTAATCCAAAAGGCAAACAAAAAAAAGCAACATTTTAATTTTTGCAAATTGTTATTTTTTACAAATTGGTGTTTTGGCTCATGAAATGAATTAATTTTGAGATGAAATGGGTTCATCGTATTTTCATGTAATTTTTTTTTTTTGCTATCAGCTCAAAGATTGTTACAGTTATTGAGAGCCAGTTGACAATATTTTAAGGAGCAAAAACCTGTGAAAAAATGTTTGTGATATAACAGAATAAATAGAGAGGGTGAATTTTCCCAGAACGTAGATAGTGAAGAAAAAATAACATGTGCTAATCCTTTCACATTTAATCCAAAAGGCAACGTAGATAGTGAAGAAAAAATCTATCTATCTATCTATCTATCTATCTATCCTTTCACATTTAATCCAAAATGCAAACAAAAAAAGAAACATTTTAATTTTTTCAAATTGTTATTTTTTACAAATTGGTGTTTTGGCTCATGAAATCAACTAATTTTGAGATGAAATGGGTTCATCGTATTTTCATGTAATTTTTTTTTTTTTGCTATCAGCTCAAAGATTGTCACAATTATTGACAGCCGGTTGACAATGTTTTAAAGAGCAAAAACCTGTGAAAAAATATTTCTGATATCACAGAATAAATAGAGAGAGTGAATTTTCCCAGAACACAGATAGTGAAAAAAAAAAATAACGTGGTAATCCTTTCACATTTAATCCAAAATGAAAACAAAAAAAAGAAACATTTTGATTTTTGCAAATTATTTTTTACAAATTGGTGTTTTGGCTCATGAAATCATGAAATGAATTAATTTTGAGATGAAATGGGTTCATCATATTTTCATGTCATTTTTTTTTGTACTATCAGCTCAAAGATTGTCACAGTTATTGATAGCCAGTTGACAATATTTTAAGGAGCAAAAACCTGTGAAAAAATATTTGTGATATAACAGAACAAATAGAGGGGGTTAATTTTCCCAGAACGCAGATAGTGGAGGAAAAAAAAAAATATATATATATAAATATATATACACTAATCCTTTCACATTTAATCCAAAATGCAAACAAAAAAATAAACATTTTAATTTTTGCAAATTGTTATTTTTTACAAATTGATGTTTTGGCTCATGAAATCAACTAATTTTGAGATGAAATGGGTTCATCGTATTTTCATGTAATTTTTTTCTTTTGCTATCAGCTCAAAGATTGTCACAATTATTGACAGCCGGTTGACAATATTTTAAGGAGCAAAAACCTGTGAAAACATATTTGTGATATACCAGAACAAATAGAGAGGGTGAATTTTCCCAGAACCCAGATAGTGGAGAAAAAAAAATATATCTACATCTCTCTCTCTCTCTCTCTCTCTATATATATATATATATATATATATATATATATATATATATACTAATCCTTTCACATTTAATCCAAAATGCAAACAAAAAAAAAAATGTAATTTTTGCAAATTGTTATTTTTTACAAATTTGGTGTTTTGGCTCATGAAATCAACTAATTTTGAGATGAAATGGGTTCATCGTATTTTCATGTAATTTTTTTTTTTTTGCTATCAGTTCAAAGATTGTCACAATTATTGACAGCCGGTTGACAATGTTTTAAAGAGCAAAAACCTGTGAAAACTTATTTGTGATATAATTCAAAATACATCATAGAATAACAAGAAATAATAGGACATGCAGTAAGTAAACCTTATATGACCTGAATATATCCTTTTAAATTGAAAAAAAAGCAAATAACAGTAATACTGTTACTATTTAGGGAACAGCTACTGATAAAATAAAAAAAAAAAACATTTTGATGTTACCTCTTGCATTGTCTTTTCCATTCCTAATCCACTCAAAGAGATTCATCCTGCTTCTATCCATCCACAATAATAAAATGCTTTCAATTTTTTTTTTTTTTTACGTGAAAATATATGTTAAGATTAGGAATTAGAGATTATAGCCAGAGATGTGTGTTTTATTCATGAGTGTCCTATTTTTATTTTTTGCTTTTGTGAGTTTTGTGCTTTCTTTGTTTAACTTATTACTAAATATAATTACAAATTAGGTTTTATTAGGTGGAGTTGTTTATTTTTTTTAATATTCAGCTCTATTGGTTTTGTATGACTGCTGATAAATTGAATCATGAATTGGCAGATTGTATATCTCCAGCAAATTTCCACCCTACTTTAAAAAAAAAAAAAAAAAGAAACGCCAGGCTTCCTTGGTGGAATCTCTTTAAGGCTCCATTCACACCAATGTGTTTTTTAGTGCTTTTTGCAGAAAGGCACTACAGTCCATGTAACATGGTTTCCTGTGGAACATGTCCACATCTAGGCTTTTTTGAGCCTCTGCAATTTTGGAGAGGGTCAGTTACTTTTTTTTTAAACAAAAAGCAGCGTTTTGGCTACAATAGACTTCAATGGAAAATCTGCTGAAATGTGTGGCAGTGCGATTTTGCTGCGTTTTGCATTTACTTTTTTTTTAAAGCAAATAGCAGCATTTTTGCTACAATAGAGTTCAATGAAAAGATCTGCTGAAATGCGTGGTAGTGCATTTTTGCCACGTTTTGCATTGTAGCAAAAATGCTGCTTTTTGCTTTTTAAAAAAAGTAAATGCAAAACGCGGCAAAAACGCACTACCACGCATTTTAGCAGATCTTTTCATTGAACTCTATTGTAGCAAAAACGCTGCTTTTTGCTTTTAAAAAAAAAAGTAGAGTTCAATGAAAAAATCAGCTGAAATACGTGGTAGTGCATTTTTGCCGCGTTTTGCATTTACTTTTTTTAAAAAGCAAAAAGCAGCGTTTTTACTACAATAGAGGTCAATGGAAAATCTGCTGAAATGTATGGTCGTGCGTTTTTGACGCGTTTTGCATTTACTTTTTGTAAAAGCAAAAAGCAGCGCTTTTGCTACAATAAAGTTCAATGAAAAGATCTGCTGAAATGTGTGGTAGTGCGTTTTTGCCGCGTTTTGCATTTATTGTAGCAAAAACGCTGTTTTTTTGCTTTTTAAAAAAAGTAAATGCAGAACGCGACAAAAACGTATTACCACGCATTTCAGCGGATTTTTTCATTGAACTCTATTGTAGCAAAAACGCTGCTTTACGCTGTTAAAACAAAGTTCAATGAGAAAATCTGCTGAAATGCGTGGTAGTGCATTTTTGCCTCGTTTTGCATTTTTGTTCTGCCCAGCAAAAAAAATACTTCTTCTAAAAAAAAAAGAAAAGCTGAACAAAACTCAAAACGTGGTAAAAACGCGTCAAAAACGTGTGTAGAAAACCGCAGAATGGACAAAAAGCAAACAGCATAGAAGCTTCACTTTAAATCAGCTAGACACATTCCAGGTGCATCATGACCAGGGGTGGACTCACCGTCCGGGTACTTGGTCATTGCCCGAGGGCCCGGGGTCATTTGGGGGCCCCATGAGATGCCCCTGCTACCTTTCATAGGCTTGTTTGAGTGTGGGCGAAGACTCAGGGGCCCCATGATCCCCTATTGCCCGGGGCCCCATGATCCCCTATTGCCCGGGGGCCCCATGATCCCCTATTGCCCGGGGGCCCCATGATCCCCTATTGCCCGGGGGACCCATGATCCCCTATTGCCCGGGGGCCCCATGAGTTGTCAGTCCGCCCCTGATCATGATGTAAGGTGTACAAAGTATTTCAGTTAGTTTTCTTTAGGAACAGCCACAGCCTGAATAGAAAAGCCTGTCCTGCGAATCAGGACCGCTTGGAAGCAGCAGTCTCTCTGCAGAGGTCCAGCACACCCCCTGTTGAGTTGGATTTGCTGCTCTCTAATTAGCAGGGGGGCGGCACAGTGGCTTAGTGGTTAGCACTTCTGCCTTGCAGTAATTGGGTCATGGGTTCGATTCCCGACCATGGCGCCTCCTGCATGGAGTTTGTATGTTCTCCCTATGCCTGTGTGGGTTTCCTCCGGGTACTCCGGTTTCCTCCCACACTCCAAAGACATGCTGGTAGGTTATTAAAAGGTGCTGAGCAAACTGTTGGCGCTATATTAATCCTGTATAATAATATTTGGCTCCTGTCTAAATTGCTAGTTTCATCCCTGGCCATGCGGGATCTCCTGCATGGTAGGGGTTGGGGAATGCGTGTTGGACCTCTGCAGGGAGCCCGCTGCTTCCACGCAAAAAGCGAAGGTCCTTCTCTGCAGCATGCTGTCAGGAATGAATGACAAAGAAACAAATGGGTGACAGATCTGCAAACAATTGCCAGGTAGCCCTGTCTCCGGGGAATAATAAGAAGCCAATTCACTGATTCAGTCCGCTGTTGCCCACCCCAAACTAAACACTCACCTTGTGAAGCTGGCCCTGAAATAGGAGCTCCCAGACAGACCCGTGCCAATGGAAGTTGTACCCTTTAGGATCCTGGCCAGTCACTGAAGAAGACCGCTTTGTACAGTATCTTGTATATATGGTTCTGTAATAGCACATTTAAAAAAAAAAATATTGAATGTACTTTTTTTGATACAAATGTGAATTGTAAATAGATGACGGAAATCTCTTTATGACGCATAGTTTATCTAAAGTCTATTTTACAGTTTGAATACTTTATTGTGTTGGCGGTGCAGTGACTGGTTTTATTTTGATATGTTGGAATCTTTCAGTCCCGGATGTTTTTGCTTTTGTATATGTGAAATGAGCCCAATGGCGCTGTTGCCTTAAAGTGTCCCTGTCATCTTGTCCGGATGAACTCACTAGAGCAAAGCGGGAGAGAAGTGACAGTAGTAGTGACAGTAGTAGTGACAGTAGTAGTGACAGTAGAAGTGACAGTAGTAGTGACAGTAGTAGTGACAGTAGAAGTGACAGTAGAAGTGACAGTAGTAGTGACAGTAGAAGTGACAGTAGTAGTGACAGTAGTAGTGACAGTAGTAGTGACTGTAGTAGTGACTGTAGTAGTGACAGTAGAAGTGACAGTAGTAGTGACAGTAGTAGTGACAGTAGTGCGCAAAAGTCACAAAAGGAATCTGTCGCTTTCTGCTTTCTAAGAATGAGCCTGAATGTGCCTTCAATGGCCAAATATACAACCCCATTGTAATTTGGAGAATTTGGCAACCCTTTACAGGACCCTATAAACATGGTAAAGCTTTGATCAGCGGTCTCCAAACCGCAGTCCGGGGGTTTAGATGCCGCCCTTTGCTTGACTTTATCCTTTCCTTGTGTCACTATTCCTTCCACTGATAATAGCAATGGGGCACAATTCCTGCAACTGACACCAACAGTGGGTCACTATTGGTCCCAATGACACCAGTGATGGGGCACTATTCCTCCCAATGACAATAACATCCTACCACTGACACCAACAGTGGGTCACTATTGGTCCCAATGACACCAGCGATGGGACATTATTCCTCCCAATGACAGTAACAATGGGGCACAGTTCCTGCCACTGACAGCAACAGTGGGTCACTATTGGTCCCAATGACACCAGCAATGAGGCACTATTCCTCCCAATGACAATAACTTCCTGCCACTGACAGTAAGAATGGGGCACAATTCCTGCCACTGACAGCAACAGTGGGTTACTATTGGTCCCAATTACACCAACGATGGGTCACTATTCCTCCCAATGACAATAACTTCCTGCCACTGACAGCAGCAGTGGGTTACTATTGGTCCCAAGGACACCAACGATGGGACATTATTTCTCCCAATGACAGTAACATTGGGGCACAATTTCTGCCACTGACACCAACAGTGGGTCACTATTGGTCCCAAGGACACCAACGATGGGGCACTATTTCTCCCAATGACAATAACTTCTTGCTACTGACAGCAACAGGGCCTAGGGTCAGTAGGGGGGCCCCATGAGATGCCCCTGGTACCTTTCATAGGCTTTTTTGGGTGTGGTTTGAGTGTAGACGAGGACATAGGGCCCCATAATTTCCTTTTGCCCGGGGGCCCCATGAGTTGTCAGTCCATCCCTGGACAGGACCCATTGAGGTTTCCATTGACGTTCCCACTGGTTTGATGTAGCAGTCCTCTACTCCGTGACCAAAATTCAATATCTTTTCTTTAATATAATGAAGATACTTGAAGAAAAGGGCTCATGTCATCCTATCTTTATTCGATCAGATTGTACCTCCTGCAGTAGTCATGTCCCAAGCCTCGCTCCGACTACATCTGTTCAAGAAATGACAGGTACACTTTAAGTTCCGGTGGATACACTGTGACTTTTGCCTTTTTAAGGTCCGATGTTTTATTTCTAAGTGCGTTTTTGCTTGTCGCAGCTACTAAACTCTTCTCGCTGTGAACATACACCAGTCTGCTGGTGACGGAAGTAATCTTTCATTTCTTTTGCTTTTTTTTATATATATATAAATATGTAAATGTTATTTATTTAGTCTGGAGAGCTGTACAGTATGAAAAATATTTTGATCCGTGTGTACCAATCCCTTCCATTTCAGTTTATTGCAAATCCATCTCTTTGCTGTGGAAGGGAAGGGTCATTTTCTGTAGCGGCCACTGCTGAACAAGCAATAAAACAGAAAAACAATGTAACATGTCTGTGTGGTCTTTATTTTATGGTGTGTTGAGTCACAAAGGCATAAAAGGATAAAATGATGGCAGAAGAAGTACGGTTCTCTTGTGGGAAAATATTCAGCTAATATACGAGGGTTGCATTCAGAGCTTTTTTTTTTGGCAGGTGTAGGTATTCCCCCCCTTCAGAGTCAACCCTACTCTCCGCTGAGCACCTTCCTTTGGTCCCCCCATCTTCCACTACTACCCCTTTTAGAGAATACAGAGCCAAGTATCATTTTATGTCACTAAGGAATACCGTATTTTTCGCTCCATAAGACACACCTAGATTTTAGAAGTGGAAAACAGGAAAAAAAATATTCTGAACCAATGAACTGTAGACACAGTACAGGAGATGACCAGAGACTGCGGACATAGTACAGGAGATGACCAGAGACTGCGGACATAGTACAGGAGATGACCAGAGACTGCGGACACAGTACAGGAGATGACTAGGGACTGCGGACACAGTAC
Organism: Staurois parvus; assembly: GCF_062004578.1. NCBI lineage: Eukaryota > Metazoa > Chordata > Amphibia > Anura > Ranidae > Staurois > Staurois parvus. The sequence continues at coordinate 1,083,428 of NW_028318263.1, read as the reverse complement.
AGGAGATGACCAGAGACTGCAGACATAGTACAAGAGATGACCAGAGACTGCGGACACGGTACAAGAGATGACCAGAGACTGCGGACACGGTACAGGAGCTAACCAGAGACTGCGGACACGGTACAGGGGATGACTGGAGACTGCGGACACGGTACAAGGGATGACCGGAGACTGCGGACACAGTACAGGAGATGACCGGAGACTGCGGACATAGTACAGGAGATGACCAGAGACTGCGGACACGGTACAGGAGATGACCAGAGACTGCGGACACGGTACAGGAGATGACCAGAGACTGCGGACACGGTACAGGAGATGACCAGAGACTGCGGACACGGTACAGGGAATGACCAGAGACTGCGGACACGGTACAGGAGATGACCAGAGACTGCGGACACGGTACAGGGAATGACCAGAGACTGTGGACACAGTACAGGGAATGACCAGAGACTGCGGACACGGTACAGGAGATGACCGGAGACTGCGGACACAGTACAGGGGATGACCAGAGACTGCGGTCACGGTACAGGAGATGACCAGAGTCTGCGGACATAGTACAGAAGACCAGAGACTAAGGACCTTTGGGAAGCAGAGGTGGGGGGAATGGGTAACCGAATTTGACAAGTATCCACTCCCACTTCCGTGGAGTTGTCCTTCCCCCCTCCTTCTCCCCCCATAATCTTCTGGGACACATAACAGGTCCCAGAAGATTACAGGGCCATTCACAAAGTGCAGCACTTCTCACGCATGCGCAGTGGGCACCCGACTGTGAAGCTGCAAGCTTCTCTTCCCGTGCCGGCATTTGAATACAAATGCACGCCACACTTTTCACATATTTGTTTGTAAAAAATTATGAAAACCATTTCTCATGTTCCTTCCACTTCACAATTATGTGCCACTTTGTGTTGGTCTATCACATAAAATTCCATTGAACTACATTTACATTTTTGGTTGTAACAGGACAAAATGTGGAAAATTTCAAGGGGTATGAATACTCTTTCAAGCAGCTGTATGTACAGAAACTGATTTTATTGGCTCCAAAATGTTATTCACTTTCTGTGCTTAGGCAATCCTGTTCTGTGGCCTCATACAGTATACACTCACTTTATTAGGTCCACCTTGCTAGTGCCAAGAAAATCTCCCCCACACCATGACACCAGCACCACCAGCCTGAACCATTGATATGGTATGGTGGATCCATCCTGCCTTGTATCAACGGTTCAGGCTGGTGGTGGGGGTGTCATGGTGTGGTGGATCCATCCTGCCTTGTGACACCCCCACCACCAGCCTGAACCGTTGATATGGTATGGTGGATCCATCCTGCCTTTTATCAACGGTTCAGAATGGTGGTGGGGGTGTCATGGTGTGGTGGATCCATCCTGCCTTGTGACACCCCCACCACCAGCCTGAACCGTTGATATGGTGTGGTGAATCCATCCTGCCTTGCATCAATGGTTCAAGCTGGTGGTGGGGGTGTCATGGTGTGGTGGATCCGTCCTGCCTTGTGACACCCCCATTACCAGCCTGAACCGTTGATATGGTGTGGTGAATCCATCCTGCCTTGTATCAACAGTTCAGGCTGATGGTGGGGGTGTCATGGTGTGGTGGATCCATCCTGCCTTGTGACACCCCCACCACCAGCCTGAACCACTGATACAAGGCAGGATGGATCCACCACACCATATCAACGGTTCAGGCTGGTGGTAGGAGTGTCATGTTGTGGTGGATCCATCCTGCCTTGTGACACACCCACCACCAGCCTGAACCATTGATATGGTGTGGTGGATCCATCCTGCCTTGCATCAATGGTTCAGGCTGGTGGTGGGGGATGTCATGGTGTGGTGGATCCATCCTGCCTTGTGACACCCCCACCACCAGCCTGAACTGCTGATATGTGTGCTGTTGGATCCATCCTGCCTTGTGACACCACCACCCACCAGCCTGAACCATTGATACAAGGCAGGATGGATCCATGCTTTCATGTTATTTACGCCAAATTCTGACTCTACCATCTGAATGTCACAGCAACCAGTCTGCCCATTCTCCTCTGACCTCTGACATCAACAAGGCATCTTCCTCCACACAACTGCCACTCGCTGGATGTTTTCTCAGACCGTTCTCTGTAAATCCTAGAGATGGATGTTATGGAAAATCCACGTAGATCAGCAGTTTTTGAAATACTCAGACCAGCCCGTCTGGCACCAACAACCATGCCACGTGCAAAGTCACCTAAATCCCCTTTCTTCCCCATTCTGATGCTCAATTTGAAATTCAGCAAGTCGTCTTCACAACATCTAGATGCCTAAATGCATTGAGTTGCTGCCATGTGATTAGCAATTTGTGTTACCAAGTGATTGAACAGGTGGACCTAATAAAGTGGCTGGTGAGTGTATATCTAAATTGTTAGCACTTCCGCCTGGCAGTACTAGGGTCATTGGTTCGAATCCCAACCACAGCACCACCTGCCTGGAGTTTGCATGTTCTCCCTGTGCCTGCGTGGGTTTCCTCCAGGTACTCCAGTTTCCTCCCACACTCCAAAGACATGCTGGTAGGTGAATTGGATCCTGTCTAAATTGTCCCTAATATGTGTATGTATGAATGTGAGTTAGGGACCTTAGATTGTACACCCCTTGAGGGTTAGGGACTGATGTGAATGTACAATATATATGTAAAGCGCTGCGTAAATTGACAGCTCTATATAAGTACCTGAAATAAATAAATGTGAGATCTAAAGTTCTGCTGCCTCCGACTGAGAGTCTCGCCATATATGAAATGAGATTTAGTGATGCCACTACTGTTCTGCTTTGTTGGAAGAATACCCCTGCCTCTACCAAGATGGCCTCCTCCACACAGAAAATAGCATGGTAAGTAATTAAAGAGGAAATATTCAGCTGCAAGGAGACCACAGACAATACTGGTGACTAGTCCTTTGCCTTCTGCCTGACATTTTTTTGGCACAGAGCTTAGTTCCTCTTGAAAGTGACCCTATTGCTTTACCCTACATGGCCAATACAAGAAGTTATTTTGTGTTGACCCTGCATTCACTATATCCAGTCTCCCAGGACCCTGCATTCACTATATCCGCTCTCCCAGGACCCTGCATTCACTATATCCGCTCTCCCAGGACCCTGCATTCACTATAGCCGCTCTCCCAGGACCCTGCATTCACTATATTCGGTCTCCCAGGACCCTGCATTCACTATATCCGCTCTCCCAGGACCCTGCATTCACTATATCCGCTCTCCCCGGACCCTGCATTCACTATATCCGCTCTCCCCGGACCCTGCATTCACTATATCCGCTCTCCCCGGACCCTGCATTCACTATATCCGCTCTCCCCGGTCCCTGCATTCACTATATCTGGTCTCCCCAGACCCTGCATTCACTATATCCAGTCTCCCAGGACCCTGCATTCACTATATCCGCTCTCCCAGGACCCTGCATTCACTATATCCGCTCTCCCAGGACCCTGCATTCACTATAGCCGCTCTCCCAGGACCCTGCATTCACTATATTCGGTCTCCCAGGACCCTGCATTCACTATATCCGCTCTCCCAGGACCCTGCATTCACTATATCCGCTCTCCCAGGACCCTGCATTCACTATATCCGCTCTCCCCGGACCCTGCATTCACTATATCCGCTCTCCCCGGACCCTGCATTCACTATATCCGCTCTCCCCGGTCCCTGCATTCACTATATTCGGTCTCCCCGGTCCCTGCATTCACTATATCCGCTCTCCCGGACCCTGCATTCACTATATCCGCTCTCCCCGGTCCCTGCATTCACTATATTCGGTCTCCCCGGTCCCTGCATTCACTATATCCGCTCTCCCCGGACCCTGCATTCACTATATCCGCTCTCCCCGGTCCCTGCATTCACTATATTCGGTCTCCCCGGTCACTGCATTCACTATATCCGCTCTCCCGGACCCCTCATTCACTAAATCCGCTTTCCCCGGACCCTACATTCACTATATCCGCTCTCCCCAGACCCTGCATTCACTATATCTGGTCTTCCCGGACCCTGAATTCACTATATCTGGTCTCCCTGGACCCTGCATTCACTATATCCAGTCTCCAAGGACCCTGCATTCACTATATCTGGTCTCCCCGGACCCCGCATTCACTATATTTGATTTCCCCGGACCCTGCATTCACTATATCTGCTCTCCCAGGACCCCACATTCACTATATCTGGTCTCCCCGGACCCCGCATTCACTATATTTGATTTCCCCGGACCCTGCATTCACTATATCTGCTCTCCCAGGACCCCGCATTTACTATATCCGCTCTCCCCGGACCCTGCATTCACTATATCCGCTCTCTCCGGACCCCGCATTCACTATATCCGCTCTCCCCGGACCCCACTTTCACTATATCCACTCTCCCCGGACCCCGCATTCACTATATCCGCTCTCCGCGGACCCCGCATTAACTATATCCGCTCTCCCCGGAACCTGCATTCACTATATCCGGTCTCCCCGGACCCCGCATTCACTATATCCGCTCTCTCCGGACCCCGCATTCACTATATCCGCTCTCCCCGAACCCCGCACTCACTATATCCGCTCTCCCCGGACCCCGCATTCACTATATCCGCTCTCCCCGGACCCTGCATTCACTATATCCGCTCTCCCCGGACCCCGCATTCACTATATCCGCTCTTCCCGGACCCCGCATTCACTATATCCGGTCTCCCCGGACCCCGCATTCACTATATCTGCTCTCCCCGGACCCCGCATTCACTATATCCGCTCTCCCCGGACCCCGCATTCACTATATCCGCTCTCCCCGGACCCCGCATTCACTATATCCGCTCTCCCCGGACCCCGCATTCACTATATCCGCTCTCCCCGGACCCCGCATTCACTATATCCGCTCTCCCCGGACCCTGCATTCACTATATCCGCTCTCCCCGGACCCTGAATTCACTATATCTGATCTCCCTGGACCCTGAATTCACTATGTCTGATCTCCCTGGACCCTGCATTCACTATATCTGCTCTCCCCGGACCCTGCATTCACTATATCCGCTCTCCCCGGACCCTGCATTCACTATACCCGCTCTCCCCGGACCCTGCATTCACTATATCTGCTCTCCCCAGACCCTGCATTCTTTATATCCGCTCTCCCCGGACCCCGCATTCACTATATCCGCTCTCCCGAACCCCGCATTCACTATACCCGCTCTCCCCGGACCCTACATTCACTATATCTGCTCTCCCCGGACCCTACATTCACTATACCCGCTCTCCCCGGACCCTACATTCACTATATCTGCTCTCCCCGGACCCTACATTCACTATATCCGTTCTCCCCGGACCCTGCATTCACTATATCTGCTCTCCCCAGACGGTATGTTAAAAAAAATAATTAAAAAAATAAAATAAAAATGTAAAACATTTTTTTTTTAAATTATAATTTTTTTTATAAACTCATTTTTTTTTTTGCTTTTACTAAAAAGATAACTGAATACATTTTGGCCAAGACTTATGAAGAAAGATTATTTATTTGCAAAATTTTAGAAGAAAAAAAAAATTTCTTCCAAAATTTTTGGACTTTTTCATTTATATAGCAAACAAAAATAAAAATAAAAATCCCAGCGGTGAATAAATACCACCAAAAAATAATCTTTATCTGTCTCAAAAATTTTTTTTTTAAAATTCATATGGGTACAGTGTTGCATGACCGCGCAATTGTCACTCAAAGTGTGATAGCTCTGAAAGCTCAAAATTTGCCTGGACAGGAAGGGGGGGAAAGTGTCCGGACTGGAAGTGGGTAAGGGAGTGATTTAGTCGGCATGCTGGCGGTGAAGAATCCCTACGCCATACAGGGCCCTGCCACTCCAACTGCAGATGATGGATGTCCTATAGAGAAGTCACTATTGCGATTATGTTTTTTTTCAAAGTTCCATTTTCACCCTGTGTCACATCTGGACACTGCAGGGGCGGACTGACCATTTGGAAACTCGGGCACTGCCCGAGGGCCCGGGGTCAGTAGGGGGCCCCATGAGATGCCCCTGGTACCTTTTTCATAGGCTTTTTTGAGTTTGGGCAAGGACACAGGGGCCCCATGATCCCTTATTGCCCGGGGGCCCCAGAAGTTGTCAGTCCGCCCCTGGGACACTGTTTTCAAAATTTGCAATAAAGCATCATATTTTTTTATATCTCCTTGGGTATCGCTTTCTGTCCATAATGTAACCGCTTTTTTCTTGTGAATTCTTTTTCACACCTCCCCTTTTTTACGGTATTGCTGTGATCTCCCTGAGAGGTAATAGATACCTGGGAGTGATATACCGCACTTACACATATATATATATATCTGGTCCACCTAAAGATTTAAATGAAAACTGTAACGGAAACCGGACCCAGACCGCGCTTGGGTACTTTCGTTATAATACCGCTTCCCCGTCCGAACACCGACCACGGACACCACCGCTGACCATACAAGACTAGACGACACCAGTCTTGAAGTAAACCAGGAAATAGATTACTTTATTTTAACACAGATACAAGATATATACATTCAGGGAGCAACCCCCCTCCCTGCCTATTGATACAGGGCGGGGCAATCTACATTTAGGGAGCAATAATCAGCAATCAGATGTAGCAATAGGAGAATCCACTTCTCATAGACACCACCATCTCCAACGGGCACTCGGGGAAAGAACAAAAGCTCATAGTGCAGTACCTATTTAAAAATAATTTGTTTAATATGCACACATCGCACTTACAACAATCGGTGTCCTAGGTGACACCAACTTCAAAAGCATGTCAGATACAATAAAAACGAACCCAGGAGCTTAGCACATGCGCCGTAGACCACTGGGAAACGTAATGACGTCACATCAATCAGGCCCCGCCCTGGTCTGGTCATTACATTTCCCAGTGGTCTACCGGCGCATGTGCTAAGCTCCTGGGTTCGTTTTTATTGTATCTGACATGCTGTTCAAGCTGGTGTCAGCCAGGACACCGATTGTTGTAAGTGTGCATATTAAAGTGGATTCTCCTATTGCTACATCTGATTGCTGATTATTGCTCCCTGGATATCGAGTTTCAAGCCAATTATTGGTTTCTGCAGAGTATTACTCCCTGGAGATCGAGTTTATAGCCAAGTATTGTTTCATCAACCTGCTGACCATCGCTCCCAGAGCAAAAATCGCGTTATGCTGATTTATAATGTACAACGCTGATCGAACTATTGGTGCTTTATAAATACTGTATAATAATAATAATAATAATAATAATATAATGTTATCAGCATTTAGCTCTGGTGAGTTTATTTAGTATATTTGGTGGTGGATTGTCACGTTTTTTCTTTTTTTCTTGTGAATTCTTTTTCACACCTCCCCTTTTTTTACGGTATTGCTGTGATCTCCCTGAGAGGTAATAGATACCTGGGAGTGATATACCGCACTTACACATATATATATATCTGGTCCACCTAAAGATTTAAATGAAAACTGTAACGGAACCGGACCCAGACCGCGCTTGGGTACTTTCGTTATAATACCGCTTCCCCGTCCGAACACCGACCACGGACACCACCGCTGACCATACAAGACTAGACGACACCAATCTTGAAGTAAACCAGGAAATAGATAACTTTATTTTAACACAGATACAAGATATATACATTCAGGGAGCAACCCCCCTCCCTGCATAATGATACAGGGCGGGGCAATCTACATTTAGGGAGCAATAATCAGCAATCAGATGTAGCAATAGGAGAATCCACTTCTCATAGACACCACCATCTCCAACGGGCATTAGACCAGGCACTCGGGGAAAGAACAAAAGCTCATAGTGCAGTACCTATTTAAAAATAATTTGTTTAATATGCACACATCGCACTTACAACAATCGACGTCCTAGCCGACACCAGCTTCAAAAGCATGTCAGATACAATAAAAATGAACCCAGGAGCTTAGCACATGCGCCGTAGACCACTGGGAAACGTAATGACGTCACATCAATCAGGCCCCGCCCTGGTCTGGTCATTACATTTCCCAGTGGTCTACCCGCGCATGTGCTAAGCTCCTGGGTTCATTTTTATTATTATTATACAGTATTTATATAGAGCCAATGGGTATGCTCAGCGCTGTACAATAGCAAGGGGGACAGAACATGAGACAAGACAGTAACAATACAATACACGAGGGGTTCGAGGGCCCTGCTCTTTCGAGCTCACAATCTAGGAGGGAGGGGAAGGTGGTACAGGAGGAGATGGCTGTGGGGGATGGAGTGGTGGGTGGAGTGGAGGAGGTTAGTTGTTAGGTGAGGTCGGGTGTTAGGTGAGGGTGGGGTAGGCTTCCCTGGAGAGGAGGGTTTTCAGGGTGCGCCTGAAGGTGAGGAGGGTAGGCGACAGTCTGATGGATTGGGGAAGGGAGTTCCAGAGGATGGGGGAAGTCCTGGAAAAGTCCTGCAATCGGGCGTGGGAGGAAGAGACCAGGGAGCTAGAGAGCAGGAGGTCCTGTGAGGAGCGGAGGGCACGGGTAGGGTAGTATTTGGGTATAAGGTCAGTTATGTAGTTCGGGGCGGCATTGTGAATGGCCTTGTAGGTCAGAGTTAGCAGTTTGAATTTGATGCATTGGGCAATCGGGAGCCAATGAAGGGATTGGCAGAGGGGGAGGCAGATGTGGAGCGGTTGGTGAGGTGGATGAGTCTGGCCGCTGAGTTCAGGATAGACTGGAGTGGGGATAGCGTTTGTTTGGGTAGGCCAGTGAGGAGGGAGTTGCAGTAGTCCAGGCGTGAGATGATGAGGGAGTGTATGAGTTGTTTGGGGGTGTCTGGGGTGAGGAATGTGCGTATCTTGGAGATGTTGCGGAGGTGGAGCCTGCATGATCTAGACAGCAGTTGGATGTGGGGTAGGAAGGAGAAGTGGGAGTCCAGGGTGACAACCAGGACTTTGGCGTGTGGGGTGGGAGAGATGGTTGTTAGCAGTGATGGAGAGGATGGGGGGCACGGGGTGGGGGGAAGATCAGGAGCTCGGTTTTGGATAGGTTATTGTATCTGACATGCTGTTGAAGCTGGTGTCGGCCAGGACACCGATTGTTGTGCATATTAAAGTGGATTCTCCTATTGCTACATCTGATTGCTGATTATTGCTCCCTGGATATCGAGTTACTAGCCAATTATTGGTTTCTGCAGAGTATTACTCCCTGGAGATCGAGTTTATAGCCAAGTATGGTTTCATCAACCTGCTGACCATCGCTCCCAGAGCAAAAAGCGCTTTATGCTGATTTATAATGTTATCAGCATTTAGCTCTGGTGAGTTTATTTAGTATATTTGGTGGTGGATTGTCACGTTTTTCCTTTTTTTCGGTGAATTTTTTCATCTGCTTTATTGGACTCACGTATATATTTTTTGGGACATTTGTTCACATACATTTATTTAAAACTTATTTAAAGTATATATATTTTTTATTATTTATTATTACTAGCGCAAATTGTTTGTTTTTTTTTTTCGTTTGTACACCTTATGACTATAGGGCGGATTTTGCAGCTGGTAGATTATATATTTTTGTTTATTAAGATTAAGATCTTTTCTGAGGCGCCATTTATATTTATCTATTAATCTACATTTAGTACCAAGAGACACACCAGCAGACAGTCCCATCAGGAGGGAGGGCTGCTGGAGACACCCCCCCCACCAAGCCAACATCTACATCCCATAATAGTTTGCTCCCAAGTAAGACACACAATAGAACAATGGAATGCAACCGCATAACACCAAACAATCAACAACCCCACCACCCCAATATTAGGACATTCCACCCTGTACCCCTAACAAGCACAGGGTGACTTACACATAAGAGGGATATGGGGAGCTGAGACAGGGGTCTCCCCACCTCTCCAAAGTGAGCTGGGTTCCATGGGCCCCCCACCCAAAGTGACTCCCGTCACAAAAACGACTGTGAATTTTAGTTAAGATGACAAAAAAATGACAAATAATTCTGGATTGTCTATAAACACTGTAATAGTTGATCAGATATTATTGCAGATACTTACCCGCTTGTGTTCTGTAGAAATTTAGATTGCCTTTGAAAAATCTTTCAAAAAACATACGTTTCTTTCTTTGCTACAATCACATTAATTCCAATGATGCGCTGATCCCCCGACGTCCTGCGATATATGAGCATTTCCCCTATAGCAGGATTTTTTGCCACTCATAAAGGTGTGAAGAGAGTCTGAGCCAATTACAGGAGCAGGGGTACGCCCCCCCCCCCCTAATCTTGCAACTGGCTAACTGCTTCTGGATCACTGTGCGCAGAGCTTCAAATCACATGGCAGGAGCCTAAATGTGTGTTTAAATGGCCATTTGTAGTCTTCACGGGAAGCCTGTGTGAAATGGTGACAACGCATGTTCACAATTTGGAGACGGGGTCAGAGCGTTGTCACCCTATAACAGGAAGTGCCCGTACAATATTGAAAAGTACTTTTAAAATCGCATTGCCATGTTAAAGATCATATGAGATTTTTAGGATTATATTTACATTCACTTTATAAGGGAGAGATCACATACATTTTATGGTACAAGTATATTGGATTTCAGTCATCTGGAATATTCCCCTAAAGCTGGGATACAAACAGCGAACATTCTTCTTGGAGTTAATTCTGCAATAGATGACTTGATGATTTACATAGTACGGTTCAGTTGGCGGGCAAGTCAAGTCTAGGCATAAAGCTCAAAGGACTCTTGTATACAGATTTTTATTATTTATTTATTTATTTTTCCATTTTATTTTTGTCTTTATTTATTTTATTTAATTAATATCTTTATTTGTTTAGTTGATTTTTATTTTATTTATGTATGTATATATTTATTTTATTTATGTACAGGTGAAACTCGAAAAATTAGAATATGGTGCAAAAGTTCATTTATTTCAGTGCAGCAACTTAAAAGGTGAAACTAATATATGAGACTCATTACATGCAAAGCAAGATAGTTCAAGCCGTGATTTGTCATCATTGTGATGATTATGGCTTACAGCTCATGAAAACCCCAAATCCACAATCTCAGAAAATGAGAATATTGTGAAAAGGTGGAATATTCTCGGCTCAAAGTGTCCCACTCTAATCTGCTCATTCAGCCATAACACCTGCAAAGGGTTCCTGAGCCTTTAAATGGTCTCTCAGTCTGGTTCAGTAGGAATCACAATCATGGGAAAGACTGCTGACCTGACACCATCACTGACACCCTCCATAAGGAGGGAAAGCCTCAAAAGGTAATTGCAAAAGAAGTTGGATGTTCCCAAAGTGCTGTATCAAAGCACATTAATAGAAAGTTATGTGGAAGGGAAAAGTGTGGAAGAAAAAGGTGCACAAGCAGCAGGGATGACCGCAGCCTGGAGAGGATTGTCAGGAAAAGGCCATTCAAAAGTGTTGGGGACTTTTGCAAGGGGTGGACTGAGGCTGGAGTCAGTGCATCAAGAGCCACCACACACAAACGGATCCTGGACTTCAAATTCCTCTTGTCAAGCCGCTCCTGAACAACAAACAACGTCAGAAGCGTCTTACCTGGGCTAAAGAAAAACAGACCTGGCCTGTTGTTCAGTGGTCCAAAGTCCTCTTTTCTGATGAGAGCAACTTTTGCATCTCACTTGGAAACCAAGGACCCCGAGTATGGAGGAAGAATGGAGAGGCCCAAGGACCCCGAGTATGGAGGAAGAATGGAGAGGCACACACTGCAAGATGCTTGAAGTCCAGTGTGAAGTTTCCACAGTCTGTGTTGATTTGGGGAGCCATGTCATCTGCTGGTGTTGGCCCACTGTGCTTCATTAAGTCCAGGGTCAACGCAGCTGTCTACCAGGAGATTTTGGAGCACTTCATGCTTCCTTCCGCAGGCGAGCTTTATGGGGATGCTGACTTCATTTTCCAGCAGGACTTGGCTCCGCCCACACTGCCAAAAGCACCAAAACCTGGTTCAATGACCTGGGATTACTGTGCTTGATTGGCCAGCAAACTCACCTGACCTGAACTTCATAGAGAATCTATGGGGCATTGCCAAGAGAAAGATGAGAGACATGAGACTGAACAATGCAGAAGAGCTGAAGGCCGCTATTGAAGCATCCTGGTCTTCCATAACACCTCAGCAGTGCCACAGGCTGATAGCTTCCATGCCACGCCGCATTGAGGCAGTAATTTCTGCAAAAGGGGCCCAAACCAAGTACTGAGTACATATGCATGCTTCTACTTTTCAGAGGTGCGATATTGTTCTTTGTACAATCCTTGTTTTATTGATTGCATGGAATATTCTCATTTTCTGAGATTGTGGATTTGGGGTTTTCATGAGCTGTAAGCCATAATCATCACAATGATGACAAATCACGGCTTGAACTATCTTGCTTTGCATGTAATGAGTCTATCTCATATATTAGTTTCACCTTTTAAGTTGCATTACTGAAATAAATGAACTTTTACACAATATTCAAATTTTTTGAGTTTCACCTGTATTTATTTATGTATCTATTGTATTAATTTATTTATGTATTTATTGTATTTATATATTTACTGTATTTGTTCTTGGAGTATTCTTCTTGGAATTAATTCTGCAGTAGATGACTTTCAGGAAAATGTACATATGGGCGGTCAAGTCATGTCTAGGCATAAAACTCAAAAGGATCTTGTATACAGATTTCTATTATTTATTTATTTTTCCATTTTATTTATGTCATTATTTGTTTTTTAGTTATTTATTTAATGTTTTTATTTGTTTATTATTTTATCTATGTGTTTATTTTATTTATTTATGTATGTATGTATTGTATTAATTTATTTATTGTTTTATTATTTTATATATATATATATATATATATATATATATATATAATTACTGTATTTGTTCTTGGAGCATTCTTCTTGGAATTAATTCTGCAGTAGATGACTCTAAGGAAAATGTCCATAGTATGGTTCAATGAACAGTCAAGTCATGTCTAGGCATAAAACTCAAAGGACTCTTGTATACAGATTTTTATTGTTTATTTATTAATTTTTTCCATTTTATGTCTTTATTTGTTTTAGTTATTTATTTATTTAATTAATTAACATCTTTATTTGTTTTGTTTATTTTTATTTTATTTATGTATGTATGTATTTATTTTGTGTATGTATTTATTTATTTATTGTATTAGTTTATTTATTGTTTTACTTATGTATTTATTGTATTTATATATTTACTGTATTTGTATTTGTTCTTGGAGCATTCTTCTTGGAATTAATTCTGCAGTAGATGACTTTAAGGAAAATGTCCATAGTACGGTTGAATGGACGGTCAAGTCACGTCTAGGCATAAAACTCAAAGGACTCTTGTATACAGATTTTTATTATTTATTTATTTTTTCCATCTTATTTATGTCCTTATTCGTTTTAATTGTTTATTTATTTAATTAATGTCTTTATTTGTTTTGTTTTTATTTTATTTATGTATTTATTTATGCCTTTATTTGTTTTTTTTGTTTATTTATTATTATTTTATTTATTGTATTTCATTTATTTATGTATTTATTTAATATCTTTATTTGTTTTGTTTATTTTTATTTTATTTATGTATGTATTTATTTTATGTATTTATTTATTGTATGTATTTATTGTTTTACTTATGTATTTATTGTATTTATATATTTACTGTATTTGTTCTTAGAGCATTCTTCTTGGAATTAATTCTGCAGTAGATGACTTTAAGGAAAATATACATAGTACGGTTCAATGGGCAGTCAAGTCCTGTCTAGGCATAAAACTCAAAGGACTCTTGTATACAGATTTTGTATTATTTATTTATTATTTTTTTCCATTTCATTTATTTTTTTTATTTATTTATTTAATGTCTTTATTTGTTTTGTTTATTTTATGTATGTATTTATTTATGTCTTTATTTGTTTTATTTTTTTAATTTATGTATTTATTTTATTTATTGTATTTATTTTATTAATTTATTTATTGTTTTATTTATGTATTTATTGTATTTATATATTTACTGTATTTGTATTTGTTCTTGGAGCATTCTTCTTGGAATTAATTCTGCAGTAGATGACTTTAAGGAAAATGTCCATAGTATGGTTCAATGGGCGGTCAAGTCATATCTAGGCATACGACTCAAAGAACTCTTGTATACAGATTTTTATTATTAATTTATTAATTGTTTCCATTTTATTTATGTCTTCATTTGTTTATTTATATTTATTAGTTGGACCCAGTCTAAAGTGGCCCTGATATGTGTATGTATGAATGGAAGTTAGGGACCTTAGACTGTACGCTCCTAGGGGGCGGGAACTGATGTGAATGTACAATATATATGTAAAGTGCTGCGTAAATTGACAGCTCTATATAAGTACCTGAAATAAATAAATGTATTTATTTATTTTATAATTATCAAGAGTTGGTTGTGGCCAGCTCAGTGGATTGCTGTAGGAAAGTCCTGGAATCTTTCTTGGATACACAGAATATAACTGGACATAACATTTATAGGTAAAGTTGATCCAGGGAATATCCGATTGCCTCTTGGGGGATCAGGAAGGAATTTTTTCCCCTGCAGGAGCAAATTGGATCGTGCTTTGCTGGCTTTTTTTTGCCTTCCTCTGGATCAACTGTGGGTATAGGATTGTAATTTCTTTTTTTTATGGTTGAAGTGGATGGACTTTTGTCTTTTTTCAGCCAGACTAACTATGTAACTATGTCTTTATTTGTTTTGATTATTTTTATTGCATTTATGTAATTATTTATGTATGTATTTATTTATGTCTTTATTTGGTTTTTCTTGTATATTTATTATTATTTTTTTTTTTTATTTATTGCATTTATTTATTTTATTGTATTATTTATGTATTTATGTTAAAAATTATTGTATTGTTTTATTTATTTTATTTATTGACTTATTGTATTTACATGTGTATTTTTACTGTATTTATTGTATTTATTTTGTTAATTTATTGTATTTATGTATTTATTTTGATGATTTATATATTGTTTTATGTATGTATTTATTTTATTTATTGTCTTTATTTGTTTTATTATTTATGTTATTCATTGATTTATCGTTTTATTTATTTTATTTATTGACTTATCGTATTTACGGGTGTATTTTTACTGTATTTGTTCTTGGAGCATTCTTCATGGAATTAATTCTGTAGTAGATGACTGTAAGAAAAATGTACATAGTACGTTCCTGTGGACGGTCGAGTCGAGGCATAAAACTGCAAAGAGACTTGTATACAGATTTTTTTTTATCATTTATTTATTAGTTTTTTCCATTTTATTCATGTCTTTGTTATATTCATGTATTTATTTTATTTATCTATTGTATTTATTTTAATGATTTATATTTTTGTTTTATTTATGAATTAATTTTATTTATTGCATTAATTTATTTAATTTTATTATTTATGTATTTATTTTATTCATTTGTTGATTGTTTTATTTATTTCATTTATTGACTTATTGTATTTACATGTGTATTTTTTACTGTATTTGTTCTTGGAGCATTCTTCTTGGAATTAATTCTGCAGTAGATGACTTTACGGTTCAGTGGCCGCTCAAGTCGAGTCTAGACATAAAACTGCAAAGAGACTTGTATACACATTTGTTTTCATCATTTATTTATTAGGTTTTTTTTTTTTCATTTTATTTATGTATTTATTTTAATTATTTATTGTTTTATTTATGTATTATTTTATTTATTGTATTTATTTTATTTTTTATGTATTTATGTTATTAATTGATTTATTGTTTTATTTATTGACTTATCGTATTTACAAGTGTATTTTTACTGTATTTGTTCTTGGCGTATTCTTCTTGGAATTAATTCTGCAGTGGACGACTTTAAGGAAAATGTGTATAGTACGGTTCAATGGCCGCTCAAGTCAAGTGGAGGCATAAAACTGGAAAGAGACTTGTATACAGATTTATATCATTTATTTATTAGTTTTTCCATTTTATTTATGTCTTTGTTGTATTTATGTATTTATTGTATTTAGTGTCTTTGTTTTATTTATGTATTTATTTGAATGATTTATTTATTGGTTTATTTATGTATTTATTTATGTATTAATTTTATTTATTGTCTTATGCCTTGCTTTATTTTATTTATGTATTCATTTATTTACTGGATTTGTTTTTTTTTTTTTTTTATCTTGACCCAATATGGGAAAATTTTATTTTCTACTTCAGCTGTCCTCGAATAACCCTCCTCCCCATCCCGAAAAGATCACCATAGAGCTTGGGTCTCCCATCTTCAGGAGACTGTCTCACTCTCTCTCTCTCATTAAACAGACCCCTCTGCAGTTCCTCCAGGGCGGTGCTGACCGTCATCATTAAGGCCTGTGATTGGTGTATCCAGTCTGCATTCCCCGCCCTCCTGGTCTTTCCCTGCCAATGCACACCCTAAGTCTTGATTGGCAGCGTGAGTAAATGGCACATAGTGAGCACTCTGCTCTGCAAATACAAACCTGCGCACACCTATGCCATTTGCGTTTGACCCATTTTTGCACCTGCGTTTTGCGTTGCGCTTTTCAAGCGTTTTGCGGGTTTTTTTCTTGTTGCTAAGCAGATTTAAAAAGCAAGCGCATCAAAAATGCTGCAAAAATGCACTACATGATTTTCTGCAGCATTTCCATTGCAGTCTATAGAACCAAAAACGCAACTTTTTGCGTTCCAAAAAACGCACCGGGTGAAAACGCAGAAATGTGAACGTGCCCCATAGGAAACCATGTTAAATGGGCTGCAAAACACGGCAGAAAACGCTTAGGCGTGAACCTGGGGTTACCCCTTCCCGCCCAGCCCCCTGCATTCATTTAACCACTTGCTGCTGTATATAAACGGCCGGACAGCGGCAGTGCAGGGACGGGTTGCTGTTCATAAATGGCGCTCACCATTTTGGACTGTGCACACTCCCTGGGAGCGCGCAGTACCGCGATCCGGTGCCCACTGTGCCCTGCGGACACAGTGGAACACCGATCGTCGAATGGGACCTCTGTACGAGGTCCCGGTCATGTGATCACTGATTGGCCAATCAGTGATCACATGCAGAGCAGTAAGCAATGATGTCACTTGTGACATCATTGGTTACTACGTGTGAAATCTGTGAATGATCACAGAGGTCACATGGTACAGGGCTATTCACAACATCCTTGTACCATGTGACAAGGTGTGACCAATCACAGCTCACACAGTATTTCTCAATGGCTGCAAGAATGCAGCCAGAGAGGAGAAATGATTGCTTTTACAGGCTTTACGGGTGTAAAAAAAAAAAAAAAAAAATCTTCATCACCCCCCACAAGTAGTACAGTGTCACCATGGTGACACTGTACTGCTAGAGTGACAGTATGTAAAAAAAAAAACATAAATAATAATATAAAAAAAAAATGTAAAAAACATTTTTTTTTAAATATAATTTTTGGTTATAAACTAATCTGTGTTATTTTTTTTTACTAAAAAGACAACAGAATAAATTTTGGCCAAGATTTATGAAGAAAGATTATTTATTTGCAAAATGTCATAAGAAAAAATTTTTTTCAAAATCTTTGGACTTTTTCATTTATATAGCAAAAAAAAAAAAAACCCCCCAGTGATCGCCTGTGCGTTTTTAATTTTTTGTGCGATAAAAAAAAAAAGATCGACAATTTTGAGAAAAAAACAACTTTTTGGACATTTTGCTATTAAACACGTCCATTAAAAAAATTTAAAAAATCAAATTTCGTCATAAATTTCAGCCAGAATATATTCTGCTCCGTGTCTTTGCAAAAAAAAAAAATCTCAGTACGTGTAAATTAATTGGTTTACGTGACAGTTATAGCGTCTACAAATGGCGGGATAGATACTGGATTTATTTTTTTAAATGTATTTTTACTACTAATGGCGGCGATCAGCGACTTATAGTGGGACTGCGGCGGGCATTCTGACACTGAGAGGAACGGACTTGGTGTCACTGACATCCCCAGTGACACCAATACAGTGATCAGTGCTAATAAAAAGCACTGAAACTGTACTCAGGGCTGCTGTTAGAAACCATGGGGCCCCATACAGCAAACCTGGCTGTGTCCCCCCCCCCCAAAAAAACAAAAAACAAAACTGTTTATTATGCTTCAGTTATGACTGAACACAGTGAGTAATAGGTACCGATCACTTATTGTGTTCATCATCCTGAAGGATCCTATTTTGTGCTTGCAGTTACTGGTGGGAAGGAGAGGAGGGAACCAAGGAGCACTGTGGGGTTGGCACACAGAGGGGCAATTACTGGAACTGATCCCCTGTATGGGTCTCTCTGCAGAAGCTGAAAGGTATGGTGCACAGAGAGGTGATGGGTGTGGCGGGGGGGCAATTACTGGAATGTATGGTGCACAGGGAGGTGATGGGTGTGGCGGGGGGCAATTACTCGAATGTATGGTGCACAGGGAGGTGATGGGTGTAGCGGGGGGGGGCAATTACTGGAATGTATGGTGCACAGGCAGGTGATGGGTGTGGCGGGGGGCAATTACTGGAATGTATGGTGCACAGGGAGGTGATGGGTGTGGCGGGGGGGCAATTACTGGAATGTATGGTGCACGGGGAGGTGATGGGTGTGGCGGGGGGGCAATTACTGGAATGTATGGTGCACGGGGAGGTGATGGGTGTGGCGGGGAGCAATTACTGGAGTGTATGGTGCACGGGGAGGTGATGGGTGTGGCGGGGGGCAATTACTGGAATGTACGGTGCACGGGGAGGTGATGGGTGTGGCGGGGGGGCAATTACTGGAATGTACGGTGCACGGGGAGGTGATGGGTGTGGCGGGGGGGCAATTACTGGAATGTACGGTGCACGGGGAGGTGATGGGTGTGGCAGGAGGGTAATAACTGGAATGTACGGTGCACGGGGAGGTGATGGGTGTGGCGGGGGGGCAATTACTGGAATGTACGGTGCACAGGGAGGTGATGGGTGTGGCGGGGGGGGGCAATTACTGGAATGTACGGTGCACAGTGAGGTGATGGGTGTGGCGGGGGGGCAATTACTGGAATGTATCGTGCACGGGGAGGTGATGGGTGTGGCGGGGGGGCAATTACTGGAATGTATGGTGCACAGGGAGGTGATGGGTGTAGCGGGAGGGCAATTACTGGAATGTATGGTGCACAGGGAGGTGAAGTGTGTGGCGGAGGGGCAATTACTGGAATGTACGGTGCACAGGGAGGTGATGGGTGTGGCGGGGAGGGCAATTACTGGAATGTACGGTGCACAGGGAGGTGATGGGTGTGGCGGGGGGGGCAATTACTGGAATGTACGGTGCACAGGGAGGTGATGGGTGTGGCGGGGGGGCAATTACTGGAACAGATCTCCTGTATGTCTCTTTCCAGGGGAGAGAACTGTTTTGTTTACTAACAGTTCCCCTCCCTGTCGGAGATGCTCGGCAATCGCTGGGTGCCGGCGAGTAATCACCAACTGGGACCTGGTGATTGACAGCCACGGCCGCGAATGGCGGTGCAGGTAGGGTGTGCGCATGCGCGTGCCCCCTACCCGGAAATGCGAAATCATGTATATATATACGTGATTTTGCGCACAGCTGGTGCCCTGTATCAGGATGGGGCGGCGCTAAAGCGGTCATGATGTACATTTTTTAAAACTGTTACAATGTTACATGTATAACGACATAACTCCTTCCTTGGATGTCTGCTGAACGTCATCCAGGGATCCCCTGCAGGGAGATAGTGATCACACCTTGCAATGTACAGAGTTCTGTCTAAACTTTGCCGGCGCCAAACTTTCATTCTGCAGAATTTTAGGCGCGGACGGGCAGAGGGGAAGCTCCGGGAACATCTCTGCGTGTTTACGTTGTCTGAAAATGTCTCCCTGTCATTTACTAGTCCTGTCCGCTAAGCCCAGCGCGGGGTCGATAAACATCTGAGCTGCGTCCGTTACTTAACACCCCTGATATTTATTTTATCTGAAGACGAGAAGGCCTCGGTAGCCGATCTCCGCTCTGTATTTGTCGCCATCTCCAGGCGCGGCAGACAATATGACTTCGCCTTGTATAAACACCCTCCCATCAAAGTGCTACTTCAGAAGAAGAAGAATTAAGGTGATCATTACTGATGTGTAGGGAGCCAACCGGGAAATTTAGGTCTCCTGTACGTAGGAAAATCACTGAAAACTGACGGAGGGACTCACGGAGGGATTGTACCTGTTACCCGGACTGCGTAAAGGAAAAAAAAGTTTCACACGACAACCAATGACCACTTTTTCATAGGTAAAGGGCAAGGCTGCTGATAGAAACCACAGGGTCCCATACAGCCAACCTGACAGCCCCCCCCTCAAAAAAAAAAAACATAGTTTACTAGGTTTCACTTGTGAATGAACACAGTGAGTGATCAGTACCGATCACTCGTGTTCATTCAGGAACAGAAGGAGCTGGTAAATGTAACATATTTACCGGACCCTTCCCCCAGTCTCCATCCTGAAGATCCTATTGTGTGCTGGCAGCTGCCTGTGGGAAAGAGGGGAGGGAAGCCAGCAGCATTATATGGGTGGGAGGCACACGGGGGGGGGGGGGTTTGGGCAGCAGGGGAATATGTATGGTGCACAGGGAGGGTGATGGGTGTGGTGGGGGGCCAATTACTGAAATTGAACCTATGTATGGCTCTTTGCAGCCAGAAGGACGGAGAGGAGAAGAATCCAGCTTTCAGCTGCTGCAGAGAGAGCCATACAGAGGATTGGTTCCAGTAATTCCCCCCCACTGTACCGATCACCCTCCCTGCCCACATCCAAATCACCCAGCTGCCTGGGCCCTCCTGCTGTCCTAGTACCCGTACAGGAGGACTGGTGGTACCCCCTTATCCACGGCCCTGGTGACAGGTTCTCCTAAAACGCCAGCCCATCCACTCACCTACTAGTACTAAACTTGGCTTACACCCTGGAAACCAGCCTTTCTCAACCTTTTTAACATGGAGGAACCCTTAAAATCTTTT